>NC_141157.1:59071096-59371096 GCF_053477565.2 Lygodium microphyllum
GGAAGCATTGCTAACTCTCCAAGGAGGGGAGGGAATGTTCATCAAATGTTATCAAGTGTCCAAAGTGTTCATCAATTGTTCAAAGTCAATCATTACATATTGCTATTAGCCACTTTTGTAATAAGGGAAGCATCACTTAATTTTTGAAAAAGCAAAGGGTGTAAGCTCATATAATATTTCAAACTTTCCTCTCATCGTATTTTTTCTTTTTCATAGAAGACATATCAAAAATGGCAAGACTTGATGAGAAGGTTGTCCGTGAGAGACACCAGAAGCCAAAAATCCCCTTTATAGATGCAAAGCAAGTGAAATACAACATGAATATTGATATCTTAAGAAATGGAGATCTAAGGTACAAATAAATATAGAACCACCGACAAGTAATGGACAATAAATGGAAAGCTAAAGGACTAGTGGAAGTGTGTTCCTTGGCTAAATATGTGGAGAAATTTGGGGGCAAAGTTAACCACCCAAAATGCATCAAATTCTTAACAAATTATGATAGAAATAAAAGAACAAGGACCATCACGATGAAGACACTTGAAGGACTATAGAAGGCAAAGATTCTACTTTTAGTAGGATTCGTGCATCAAGCCCTAGGTCTACCACAATGCCCCTATAAATTCAAGGCAAAGAAAGATGTTGTGGCCTAATTCAATTCCACAAAGCAGAAAATGGGAAATTATGGCATCAAGTTTGAGGCAATTGCCAAACCCTGGGTTGTAGCAACAAGCCAAGTTCACATTGTTCTTAGGTGCTCGCCACAACACGGTGATGAACAGGATCTACCTTAACATTTTTGAATATTTGTCACATGAGATTTGAAAGATATGGACTTGAATGCATACACAAGGAGCAACTTCATGCAATAACCATGCTACTTAGTGAGCCCACAAGGTCTAAAGAGTTCACAATGGGAAACTAGAAGCCTATTAGGGGAAAAGTCACTCGAAGAGCAACCATGGTTGCATTTGGAGGGAGTACTAATGATGGCCATCATTGAAGAAGCATTGAATGATCCCAACACACCTAGAGAGGTGATATTAGGCACCCAAGAGGATACATCTATATCCTCAACACAAGACACGATAAGCAAGATGGGATCCAATGATCAAGGATGACAATAGCAAACACAAGAAGAAGAAGGGTCCCAAACCACACTCAGTAAAAGAGAAATGAAGGATACATATATAGAGGGAAAAGAAGACCAAAGAAGAGAGGAGGAAAAGAGCAAAAGATGTGCAATAAGAAAAGCTAGGAGCCATTAAAAGCAGAAGGAAGAGAATGCCAAGAATAAAGAAGAACTGTAAAAAAATGACTAGGAGAAGAACAAGGAGAAAAGTTCTACAAATGGGGGAAAGAAGAAGGACACCACCAAGAAACATGGTGAAGAAAAAAAGACTCCATCAGAAGAAGAAGATGCATTGGAAATGGCCATGGGATCCAAAAAAGTTGAAGTGGAAAGATAAAACAAGGAAAAGAAATCAGAGGAGGAATATTGCCTAGCTATAGAAAACTCGATGAAGGAGATGCATAGAAGAAAAGAAACCCCAATGGAAGCCCCACCTAATACCAATCAACCAAGCATTAGCTCAAGCAGAGTGAGAAGCACAACTAGTGGAGAAGGGTACAAGCCGATCAAGGGTAAGGGGAAAGAGCTAGTCCATCCTTTATCACCACCACCACAACCTACCCAAGCACTTGAAAGAACCACACTACATATTGCCCCACTATTGTTGCCACCATTTCTTAGGCCAAAAGGAGGTAATTTGACCTCAAGTGAAGGCCAGCAATGGGTGGAAGCATTCTACTTAGTTTTTTTAGGAAGCCCACTAGTGGGATCTACCCTTATAGGGTCAAAGAGACTTGCAACAACAAAAGAAGTTGAACCAGAAAGGAGGACAGAGAAGGTGCCATGGCTAGAGGACACCTCCTCTCAAGTTCCTTGTATCACTCCTCAGGGAACTAGATAGGACTTTAGCAACCTTCTCAAGAGAGAAGGGACCAAAAGGAAGAAGAAAGGAAGCAAGTGTTATTAGCCATGGAAAGAAGAAAGGAAGCTTGTGTCAACAGAGCTAGCCACCTTGGCTAGAAAAATGATGGATAATGACAGGTATGAGGAGTTACCCGCACAATATAGGTAGGAGAAAGACAATATAGAAAATGTAAAATCCCTCCATGAGGAGACCTCAAAACTTATGGTAAAACTAGAAGAGAGGCTAAAGGAGCAAGACCATAAATTTGTACAATTATGGCTAGATGATGAAAAAGTGAACCAAATGAAGGTGACAACCCTCAAATTGGTCGAGTAGGGGAGGAAGCCACCAAAGGATAGCAAGATCTCAAGAGGACTAGAGCCATGTTGACGCAAGAGAAGGAGCAAATCCAGTGGAGCAAGGATGAACACATCAGCATTTTAAAAGCCCTAACAGAGTAGCAAGAGTGAGAATTGGAGCAAGCAAGGAAGAAGATCAACCAATGGGAGGAATAAAAGATGAGAAGGATCGAAGCTTGCTTGGAAGAGCTATGGTGGGAGAGCAAGAGCAAGAAAGAGAGAGAGAGAGAGACCAAATGGAAAATCCAACAGTCACAATGTGTGACCGGACCTTCCTTTATTTAAATTGACACTAAAAGAATAAAGACTAAAGTGACGGTGATGGGCACCCGTCACCTGCATTGTAACCTCCCACTTGAAGACGAATTTGCTTCAATGTGAGGAGTGAAAAGAAAAAGAAAAGACAGTACAATGTACATATGTACAACAAGATGAGGAAAAACTTCATCTCATCCAACGCCCATCAATCTCCTGAGGAAGGCAAAGCACTCAGTAGTGAGGCTTTTCATGAGAAAATCTACAGGATTTTCATTAGTGGAGATCTTGACAAGGTCAATAGAATTGTCCTCCATGACCCCACGTATGAAGTGATACCTCACCTCAATGTGTTTCTTCTTCGCATGGAAAACCGGATTCTTTGCTAGCTAAATAGCACTCACAGAATCCGAATGCATCGTAGGTATAGAATCAATCCCAAGGTCATGAACCAAACTGCCCAACCATATGGCCTCCTTACAAGCCTCAGTGGCTCTGCAACATACTCGACCTTAGTGGTAGAGAGAGTCATACACTTCTGAACCCTGGATATCCAAGAGACAGCACCTCCAACATAGGTGAATACATAGCCAGAAGTGGACTTCCTACTATCTGCATGTCCTGCATAATCGGAGTTTGTGTACCCTACAACTCCTATATCCTAGTAGTAGCTGCCACAACAAATACACATATCTGATGTGCCTTTCAACTCTTTGCACTTATCATTGCGCAACTCATGACAATGTGGGCTTATATGACCCTTCTTGCCACAATGATGACATGTTACATTAGCATTTCTCCCACGAGACTTGCTATGCGACTTACCACGCTACTTAGACCTAGACTTTTGTGATTCTCTACCATGGTCATTCTTTCCATTACCATCTCTGCCTCTAATAGTCAAAGCATGCGACACACGAGAGGCATCCAAGTTCTTATGGTTGATCTCTTCCTGTGCAGAAGAGCACTCTCTACATCAAGCAAGTTCAAAATAGTAGCAGGAGCACATAAGGCAGTGCGGAATACATCCCATGACTCACTCAATCAGAGTCCCAAGCAAAAACAATGGAGTAACCTCATCATTAAAGGTAATGCCTCTTGCAATGTCAGGTTCTTGAGAATAGCATGAAACTAGCTCAAATGACTAGACATTGTCATATTCTCCTTCATGCACATGTCCATAAGCTACTTCAGCCAATACATCTGACTTACTGGACTTTCTTGTCATAGAGGTTCTTAATGTTATCCCAAAGTTGTCAAGCACTCTGTGCTTCCTCAACCACATTATAATGCACCTGTTCAGTAAGAGACAAGATGAGGGTGGACTTGCATAACTCATCAAGCTCATCCCATTCGTCATAAGTCATAGTTTCAGGCTGCTCTCCATGCATCCTTAGTGGCTTTATCTATGATTTCTACACCAATACCTACCAAACTTGGCTCTTCCAATAGGCATAATTCTCACCATCAAGCTTAGTGATGTTGAAGATAGCACTATCAGTATAAGAAGATGCCATACTGCAATCCAAAATGGTGCAGACAGTTCAAAACTGCTTGTTGTTTTCAACTGTAAATAGCCAAAATATCACTAAAACCAAGGCAAAGTGACCATGAATTGATAGCTAATGATGCTCCCCACTAAGTACCATCAAAAGTACATAACATCATGATGATTCAGTATGAAAATTCCACATCATCCCATGCATAACTTCTCGCTATAATAAAGTACAACCAGGTATAATGAGAGCAAACTGTAGGCAAAATGAATGCACCAAGTCAACTAGCTGTCGAAGCATAACCGGCATCATCAAGTGGGCATAAAATAGCAAGTGACAGTCATACGAACATCGACCAAACACTCAAGCATGTCAAATGAATCTATCAGTAAGCCAGCACACCCCCTATGTAATAGGGCAAAGTGTACACAACACTAGCTAGACCTGACACAAAGAGGTGTATGCTCAGGGAGTGCAAAGCCCAAATCAGCCCAAGTACATCTGTGAGGATCACCGCATATAAACCATGCACCATCCAAGTGAAGATCCTAGTCTCAAGTATTCGAATGCTCAAGTAGCATAAACCGCATGTTGCTCAATGTCAACTGTATCAAGATGCTCCCACTGGCATAAAAACCATAAATATCAATCAAAGAATCTCAACAAGGGCATATGATAGCACCAATGCCTGAAGATCCAAGATCAAGCATCAATAAGACCTCATGAGCATATAGGCCGTATATCATCCATACATAGCATCCATAGACATCAAGTACATCCAAATTGTAACTCTGGCAAGCCGAGCCAAAGTAAGCTCCGAGCAATCAAATGTCAAGCAAAAGCAAGGATCAATAGCATCCAACTCCGAAATTTCAAGCCAAAGCAAGGATCAGTAGCATCCAACTCCAAACAATGTAACGGGCATGTAGTAGTGGCATAAGCTAAGCATGTTGACTGGTCAGACATAAGCAAAGTACATGCCATAAGCACATCAGAGATGAAGATCCAAATGCTATGCAAAGCGAGCTCAAGCTCAACTAATGATTCGAGAGAAAATCTAAGCTCTATGTTGATCCTCAAGAGTCACTACATCAATGTATACATCCAAGGCATAACCCGAATCCAACAGGCATATCCAAATATAAGCAAATAAGTTTCAGTCCTAAATATTCCAGCAGCAAATAAATGTCCAAAATTGAGAAAATAACGGCTCAAACCAAGCTCAAAACCATAGAGAAACCATAGGCATACTTTCCCATATGTATAGGCACCAACCGGGGGCATAATCGGGCATCAAATGACTATGTAGCATGAGCATAAAGTGTAATGATAGAGAGCTGCCATGTTTTGGGCTGCTTGTGGACTGTGTAAGATAGTCAATGACTGAGTAAGTTCAGCCCCAAAAGCATCTCACATCATAGGCATACATTCCCCTAGCATTCAAAGCACATTCAGGACCAACCGAGCAACCATTGTCAATGCCAACCAAGCATAAACATAAAGTGCTGATGTAACACTATTTGTGGCTGCCTGTGGACTGTGGAAAATAGTCCTGGGCTGAGGTAAATCAGTCCACAAATCAATGCCAATGATAACCACTAATGTCGAGCATCAAGGGGGTGTTTCCAACTGCCAAATGAAGTGTTTTCAAGTTGCCAATGAGTGCCAAGGGAAGGCTGAAGTAAAAACGAATTTTTTGTAGGTCTTCAAGCTAGCCCAAACTGATCTGGGGCCTCTAGAAGGGTTGGCAAGGTCAAGGTAAGGTTGGGGGAGTAGTCAAGGACACCTAGGAGTTCTCTCTTGAAGGGCAAAGTCACCGCTAGAGAGTAGGCATCACAAGAAGCAAGAGGACATGGTTGTCCTGCTTCACAAAACCTATGGAGTAAAGTAAAATAATAAAAGAGAGCTCCAATACCTCTAAAGGAATGACCTGAGGGTGCCCAAATGGGCCGGGTAGGTGCTCAGGGAGTGACATGATCTTGGAAGAGTTGTCTATTGGCTGCTGGCGGGAAGGATACCCAATGAGTGTAGGTAATCGAAAGGAAGCCGAAGGAGTCAGAACCAAGTTAGAATGCTCGAGCAACCATGCTCTGATACCAGTTGAAAGGTGAGAATGATCAAAGCTTGCTTGGAAGAGCTATGGCGGGAGAGCAAGAGCAAGAAAGAGAGAGAGACCAAATGGGAACTCCAACAATCACAATGTGTGACCGGGCCTTCCTTTATTCAAACTGTCACTAAAAGAATAAAGAATAAAGTGATGGTGATGGGTGCCCGCCACCTACAGTGTGCAATGGGAGGCAATGCAAGTACTGTCATTGTAGTAATACACGGGCAGCTAGGCAGAGGCACCTTTACCCCCCAATAAGGAAGGAAGATTAGGACCTATGGAGGACCTTGCTTGTAAACTTGCAAAGGCTAAACATGACAAAGGTGTAGCAGAAGATAGAGCCTAACTAGATAAAAAGATAATGAGAATCCACTAGAAGAGTTTTGTAAAGACTCTCATAGAAGTTGCCAACTTTAAAGAAGAGGACACAATGGAGAGATTGAAGAGAAAACTCCAAGTGACTAGGAAAGCCCTTCAGAACACCTTGGGGCCACTACCACAACTACCGAAGTATGATCCCACTCAAGATGAAGTGGCCCAATAGCTTAAACAAGAAGGCCTCACAAGGGAGTAGCTAGTAAGATTGGGATTCCTAATTCACGAGAAGCCTAACCCTTCATTACCACTAGTTGATTGGGACATGGAAGATGCTCTCAAACCATCCCACACAGAATAATAGCTAGAGCGCTCACCGAAGAGTCATCCTCTTTAGGTGCAAACAAAGACCCAAAGTAGTGGAGTCAGTGTACACTACAAAGAAGAGCTCTAAGCCCTAGAAAGAATGGAGTCATGGGACACACTGATGAACTTTGTTTTCAATAGAACAGCAAAGCTCAAGTAGATACTCCTAGTGAATGTCATGAAGCAGGTGATTGAGATTGTAAGAGATGGCTAGATCAGAAGCTGCAAGATAACTCTTCATGCCAAGGAGAGGAGGCAAGATACTAGCAAAATAAGGTGTTTGAAAAGCCTAGACTAGTGCTTGGCTTCGAGTCACAACCAACTCGGAGATAGACTATCTTGGAGGAGAGCGATGAGGCATGGATGGCCTTCCATGGAGCACTGCTTGAGGAAAGAGGAGATCCCATGCATTTACCCTACCCACGAAGGCATGGTCTTGGCTACAACCTCAACACACATGGAAGGTACCACTTTCCCATCAATATGAAAGCCAATCGACTTGAGGAGGACTACCTCAAGTTTCAAGAGTGGGATCTGGCACCTTCATTTAAGAAGTTTGTATACACATTTCAAAATTTCCCAGATCCAGCCTTTGTGAAAACATGTAATTTTTAAAAGCTCTTGATGTTGTTGCTAAGTCAAAAGAAAGTAGTTGAGGAAGAGGGACTCCACCCCTTATTATTTGATATAAATTCAAGAATAGATGGGTATGCCATGGCCAAGCTTATACTTTGAGCTACCATACTATCGGCCTACTATGTGAATCTTTTGGAAGACATGAACAAAAGCCGATTCACCAACTATAATCATCTCTTCTTGCCCTCAACAATGGTCAATACTCAATTGTTGATTAAGATATACATGATGAGCAAGGCCTTCCTTGAGAAATCCATGAGGCCGCTACTTCCATTAGCCCAAGATCAAAGAAGAGGCAGGGAATAGTTGCCAAAAAAAACACTCTTAGGGATTCTGACATGGGAAACGTCCCATGGTCGCAATCCACTAACCCCTTTTCAACCTAAAAACCCCCTTCCCTCTTATTTCAACTCCCACTTCCCACTCAATCCTTCAAGGCCCTCAAGGGCAAAACATCCCATGATATTGGCAAACATGTCACCTTGAACACCACCTCATTGCACCCAAACCTCTCGCAAATTGGGTTCTCAAGTGTGGGACAAACCTAGGGAATCTTGGTTCACCTAGCACAGACCCATCTCCCAATCATGCATCCACCCACTTATACCCTACTCACCACACACTACATGTATTTTGAAGAGCAAGAGAAACCACCAACAACCACCCCTTCCGTTGTCATCATGCGACCTCTCACCTTTCTCCCTCTAACCATTCCATGCAAGTCCCAAGCACCTTCACTAGTGCCGAGGGTTAACTGTTTAACCATTTTTGCAAAACAACTACAAAAGCAAGAAGCAATAAGCAATGAATGTATACAAAAAGAACCAACAAGTGTCAAAAGAAGTGAAAAAAAGTGAGATACATACAAGGATCAAGGAGAACCCAAAAATGATGGCCTAAAGATACACCGACTGCATCCAACTAGAAAAATTCAAAGCTTGGAGTAAAAAGTGCTTGTCAAAAGAGAAAACATATAAAAATAACATGAAGGTGTCGGGTGCTCAAGAAAAATCAGGAATTAAAATTAATTTCAAGAATGTTCAAATAATTTTTTTAAATCATTCTCAAGCATTGGGCTCACTCGCATACAAATTGTAAATTAATGCACATAAGGGCGCACGTGTGGAGTGAGTTAGGATGTCTAGATAGGTCATAGGATTGTACAGGTAGGCATGAAGAGACCATGGGCATTGGGCACTCTTGAAACATAGGCCCAATCCAAATCTTAAATCAAAGGTCACATATATATGGTGAGAAAAACCTTATTGTAACTATTCCATCAACTAATGCAAAGCAAGCTTATCTCTTTTATTCTTCACAGCCTCGTTTTCTTCTCTATGCAACCATCTCTTGCATGCAAGATCTCAAAGAGACCGGTAGAGTCTTGTGAGAGCTTGTGAGCTTGCCCTTGGTTACTATAGCAAAACTCCATTGCTTCCCCTCACCTTCTTGGCATCTTCCTAGTTTGAGAGGTGGAAGAGTAGAGACTTTGTTGCTGAGATAGAGAGCAAGAGGGGGGGCTTGTGAGAGAGAGTGAGAGAGAGAGAGAGAGAGAGAGAAGAAGCGGACTTGGCTTGGAGGAACAAGCAACAGATATCAACTCTTTGCATGTGAAGGATGACGGAGCAAGAAGTCTAGAGCTTGTGGTAGAGTGCCTCAGTGGTCGTCAGAGCTTGGGAGCTCTCAACGAACATCTAGACTATACACAGTGAGTTCACTTACATCAACCATTTTTCTTTGGTTGTCTTCTTGCTTGAGGGGTTGCAAATTCTCATCTGTGATGACAAGTTGAGTGAGCGAGGTGAGATGGTAGGAGATCTCATGGGGTGAGAGACCATGAATAGACTTGGCTTGAGGGAGCACATAATTGATATGTGTCTTTTCGTCTAGATCTAGCACGTAGACAAAGTGACCCTATATGCCTAGCCACTTACATTTACTAGTACTTGCCACCTGCACACCTACGCGTCGTAGGTGGCAACCACTCATCACTGTCACTTTATTCTTTATTATTACATGATAGTAGAATAAGCAAGTCACACATTGTGACTATTGGAATTCCCACATTGTGTCTTACTTTCTCTTACTTGAATCTCCATAGCTCTTACTTCTCTCTTGCTTCCACTTGTGCTTCCACTCTTGCTCCACCTTTCACAAACAAGAAGTAGGCACTTAACTTTAACAAAAATCATGAAGACCATTGAAAACAATTTGCATAAGTAAACTTTTTGGAAAAATCTCACTAGTGTGGCAATTAATGGCTCATAGTTTTTTATCTTTGTTAAAATTTGTCTATAGAGTCACCCTCATCCATGTCTTCACTCGCTAATTTGTATACATAGGTAACATAAAACTCATGTCTTATTGGATACAAATGTGCAAGAGTGTAAAAAATATATTTAGCTATCTTACAAGAGAGAATATGTGAGGCCATGGTATATTAACAAATAATGTAATCAAGGCATGGGTCTGCACATGTCTAATAAAATAACAAGACTTCTAAGAAATAGGTAGAAGTGATCTAATGCTAGTTGTAGCAAAATTGGAATATGCAATATCCTCAATAATACTTATGATTACTACACTTGTAGCTTCCATAGGCATAACATTGCATACATCAATTCCCTACACAATGTTCCATAACCCTTTTGCAATCAACATATGGCACATCATACAAGCCTACAATGTTTGGTTTCATCTTTTTCCTCGATAACCAGCATACGAAATATATCTTGCTAGCCATGGCTATTAATTACACTTGATAGCAAAAGTTGCTATATAGAGAAAAATCTATACAAAACCAACTTGTGCTATATAGTGCAACACAAAATAGATTATAAAAAACCTCAAAAATTCTAAACAAAAAGATGAAATAGCTTCTTGCACAATATTGATAATAGCTAAGGATCACAATGACGTGATTACTTTTTTTTTTGCTTTTGTTATAATAACATGTTGTCAACTCTTAGATTTTATGTTAATAACATTAAAATTAATGTTGATTGAGTGAAACTGGTTATGTCGGTTAACCTATCAATTAAATGTCATGTCTTAACAAGTCCACTAGCTCCTTTCCTCTAGAGGGCCCATCAGGTTGTTGGATAATTCAATTGGCTATCCATACATGAAATATATGTATATATATACAAGATCCAACTCACGTTTATCCCTTTTTTTTGAGTGAGTCTCTTAGAATAATTAAAAACAAATAACCAAAGCGTGAGGTAGATAAGATCGAGTTACTTGTTCAAGTGAGAACAAGAGGTAATCCTTGATTGTTTGCTAGTTTTGTTTCTTGTTTTTGAAAAAAAATTGGGGCAATCACAAAATGCCTTATCTTGAGCATTTGATCCTCTTATGGGTTGTTGTTATCCTAGAGATAAAGCATTTGGCAATCTTAGTTCACAAAACGGGTGTTATTTGATGCTAATTGAACTATGTTGTCCTTAACTAGGCAAAATTAGTTCATTAGTATTTGTCAATCATTAGCTTAAGTATGTAAATTATTAACACTCTTTTTGCTTGCCAGTTACATTTAATTTCATCATTTTGTTTATAAAGTGCTAGTCATTGAACTACATTATGAAGTGATAGCATTCACATGTGAGTATATATATATTCATATTTAATTACACTTAATTTTATATGTTTAAGATTTAAAGTTTTATGACTTGTCATTTGTATTTTATGGCTATAAATGTTAAATTATTGCCTAAAGAAATAGGATTTGACTTGTTAGTACTTTGTTAATATATGTGAGGTAATTATTTCAAAGATTTTGATGACAAAATGATTGATTAGTGCAATCGATTGTTCCATGGATTGTTGTATTACTTGTTTGTTTGTTTGTTTCATTGTTTATTTCTCAATAGCTTTGTGGAGGCACTTAAGTATTTTTTATTGTGTCTTCTTTATCTCTATATCTAAGTAACTATGAATCATTAGTGTCCGGTGAGAAGAGTCTCAAAATAGACAAAATATCATAATGAGTATTGAAGAGCTGAAGCAAGAACCAGAAGAACTTTCTAAGAAAAGATAGAGTTTGGATTGTAGAAAGATCTTCTTAGATAATCATGAATTCAAGTGTAGTCTAAAGAATTTTAGAGGTATTACCATGCCCTTCTATTCATAATTATTCTGGTGATGCATTGAATATGTTCCTAGAAATCAATGAATTTACCAATGATTTTTTTCCTCTCTTCAAAAAACTTTATGAAAGAGAGTTGATGATTTGTGTAGAGTTCATCAAGACAAAAGGACAAGCTCATTTTCATATAGACACCACTTATCCGCAAAGTGGTAGTAACTGTCTACTCTAAGGATTAGAGCTGCTTGTATAAAAGAGAGCTTGCCCTTCCACCTTAGCAAACTCTATGCATATCATCAATTCTCTTTTATGAAATTCTTTGAAATGAGAAATTTGTTCATAAAATCATTTATTCCTATGAGCATTTTCAATACATTCTCAAAATAATAATGAATGAATAAGCTTATCATGTCTCTGAAGCTTTTTATACCACTCTTGAATTCATGAATATCTAAGTATGAAACTTTTTGCAACCCGAACCCCATCTTTACCAAGAAGGTTCTCCTCGCTCTTGCTTCGACTTCTTAAATACTATTTATGCTCTCATGTCTATTTTGGAACTCTTCTCACCGTTTTGCTAGCTACATATGCAAGATGCTAGAGTGGGATGTAATATTTCATGTCAATGAAGATGAGTATCAATTATTTCTATGTGTCACAATAAAACACACATACACACAAAAACTCAATAATACAAATAATGTGTAACAAAGGAGAACCACCTCATGACATGTATAATGCATGTCAATTAGCAAGCTTTCCCTTATCACACACATGCATGTGGAGTGTGCAATCAAGCTTTCCCTTATCATGCATATGCATGTGGAGTATGCATGCATATACACAGTGAGTAGTAGAAAACAATTACCTTATCAGTCCTCATGACATTCATATGCCGAGTTCATGATGCATGCCAATCGAACAGCCCTTTCATCATGCATGTGTGTATATGTATTCTCTCTCTCTCTCTCTCTCTCTCTCTCTCTCTCTCTCTCTCTCTCTCTCTCTCTCTCTCTCTCTCTCTCTCTCTCTCTCTCTCTCTCTCTCTCTCTCTCTCTCTCTCTCTCTCTCTCTCTCTCTCTCTCTCTCTCTCTCTCTCTCTCTCTCTCTCATGCATGCATATTAAGTGGCATGAGAAGTTTGCCACTCATGACATGCACACACACACACACACACACACACAGAATCATGTATGCATATTAAGTGGCAGGAGAAGATTGCCACTCATGGCATGCACACACACACACACACACACACACACACACAGATTACACAAAAAAGAAAGAGAAAGAGATCCCAACAGTCCCACATGGCCTATATGTATGTTTCTAGAAAGCTCCCCGTGATTTTGATTGTGCCCAGCACGCCAACTGAATTTTTTTTAAAAAAAACTAACCAACATTTTGATAGTTATTAAGTCACCTTGAACCTACTCAAGTGTAAATAGTAATCAACATAACCATGTTAGTAGGGTAATCACACACCTTATTTACATTAAATGGTGATTAATTATGTGAATATTTAATCCCTAATAGCAATGCAAACATAGTTGAGTCTCAATAAAAATCTAACAATACTAATCCCCATATGCTCTTTTGCAATACAATTGAACCTACAAATGCTCATCATATGAAGAGAAGGTTGGTAACACCTCTAGACAAGAAGTCAAAGCTCACTCTAATACCAAATTTCAAACTTAGAATTGCAACAATGCACAAACACAACTCAAAGAAGAAGTTTGAGAGTGCACAACACAAAAGTGTATTAAGAAGTATGAATGCAAAATATTTGAGGGGGAAGAAAATATCCTCATGTAAACAAAAAGTGCCTCGCATCCTAAAGCATGTTTACACATATCATTATGAAAATATTGTATTAGGTTTTCTTATCCACTTTGTACCTAATATGACCTCTCAAATTATTACAAATTGTAGCTTGTACATAGTGGTGTTTGTGATTTTATGCAAACATAATCTTTTGACAATTAACTATAATTTATTCTTTGAAAGCTAATTTTGAAGTGTTCATGTGGTTATGTATGTACGATGGGTTCTTTTTTCTTTTTTTGGGGGGGGAGGGGGGTTATATGTCTAAAGAGTTAAATGCATTTCTGGCTAAATGTGGGGTAAAACACCAATACAATATACCTCAACAAAATGTCGTGATAGAGAGAAAGAATGGATCTCTCATGGAGATGGCACCATTTATGAATCAAAAGTTAGACCTTGTCATTTATGGCGACTTGATACTACCATGTTTGTAGCTTAGCATATCTCCCTCCAAAGCACTGCAAATTGTCACTTCATACAAGGCATGGCATAGTAGAAATATGTCATTTGTTCACTTGTATATTTTTGGTTGGCATGTCTTATTAAAACAAAAATTAGCCTATTTGTTATGAAAATGTGAGTAATGTGTTTGATGAGAAAGCAAAGATTGAGAAGTCCAAGACTATGGAAAGATGGTAGATGCAAATGCTAGATAATGGTAAATTAGATGTATCTTTATCTAGTAGTACTCATTTTGGCTCTCATAGCATGTCTTATACATCAAATTGTTAGGCACTAGTTGTTTCTTGTATGTGTGATGAGGATGAGGGTATTTCTTCTAAAAATGCATGAAATCTAGAAAATTTGGATGGTTTTTATGCAATTTGAGCATGATGCTAATATCAATAATGGCACTTGGGTCTTGGTGTTACTTACCTTCTGGAAAACAAGCCATTGGTACTAAGTGAATTTACAAGTTGAATTGTAAGTTGGATGGTAGTGTTGAACACTACAAATCTACCTTATGGTAAAGGATTCTACTCAACAAAAGGGCATCAACTTTGATGAGAGCTTTGCTCCCAATTATCATTTGATGGTAATCTATAGCATTTATGCATTAGCATCTCATAATACTTGGAATATACATCAAGCTTGGCACTTCCCTATACATGAATGCTAGCTCTTATTCACCACATCACTCCTAAGGGATATTACATACCATATTACGATAGTAATATGTGTGAACACAATTAGGACCACCAGCGCACTTTCTTTCTCACTAAAAGGTTGTTTTTTCCTGTCTTTGTTTATATACTCATTCACTCTATGGCAATATTTAATCTTGTAAATCTTCTACATTGACAATTCTCAATATACATGTGTTTGTGCTCTCAAGCCTCTTCTTCTCCAACCATTGATGATAGCAAGCATGAATATTTGTAAATCAAAGACTCCCTTCTAATGTTATGGGTAGAATAGAAGAAAATTCTCCCATTATGACGAGGGATGCAAACATGGGTTTCAACATGGAGATTCAAAAGATAAAGAAAGAATATGAACATTGAGAAGAGGCCATACATGACATTGCAAATCAATTTGAAATATTTAGTTTGCAAATTGTTCATGAAAGGAGAGGTGGTAGATACAAACACTACATGGCAAAGGATTCTATGACACATGCTCTAAGAACAATTGGTTTACAAGTAGAAGCAAAGGCATGATGGAAAATATTATGTCCATCTCAATGTATTAATATAGACAATGGGGTCATGAAAATGATGCATGTCACAAGCCACTACAAATGAGCGGAACAAAAAGCACCATGCAATTGAAGTTAAAGATGGTGTGTGACCTACTAATTTGATTATAGAAAAGGGTAAGAGTGTGGTGAGTCACATTGGCATAGAGAAGATTAAAGGAAAGATTATGCTAATTAGAAAGGGAACTATGAATCAAGGAAAAAGGAAAAGAAAAAAGTAGAGATGATGGGAAAACAAGGGTAGAATATGAGGAAGAAGAAAGTACATCATCCAAACCCAAGAGAAGACCATGTAAAGAATTTCAAAAGCTCTCCTTTAGGTGAAGAATACAAAAGTTATGACATAAAGAAGGATCTTTGGAGCAAAAGGGCTATCAAGTTTACTTAAACTTCAAAAGTTATTCTAAATAATAGTGCTACCAAGCCTATTTTAGTCCATGAATCTTGCTACTACTAAAGTAATCCAAACTACCTTTGATAACTACTTAGTAGCTTCTATATAATGAAAAGATAGTATCTCAGACTTTGACTTCTCAACAATCACCTTGGTTATTTTTGCTTATAAAGTTCCCTTCAAGGATTTTTGCAAGCATTGTCATCATCAAGTATTGAGACCAAGGGAGAATGCAACACACCACATTCTAGCATTCATGTTAATGAAATAACTTGTTCTAAAAGTATTCATTGTTTAGTGAAATCTGGTTTTAGTTAACTCTTGAACATAGCAAGATTATAACAATCCATTTTTTCAAAGATTTAACTTTTTAATTCTACAGTTAGAGGGACCTTCCATTGTAGATTCCTGAGTTGTATTCATGAACAATGTCCTTAATAATTAACCTCATCCGCCATCAAATACTTAAATGATTTTCATGACAATGTTACCCTTAAATATATAAGGTATTGGAGAATAGAGAACACAATTTTCACTAATAGCTCCATTGCTACTCAAGTGTATAACCTAAGGAAAATGATCCTTTTTTGGCTTCCTATGATTATCACAATTGAGAAGGCTTACTAGTGTGTACATTTTACAAGCAAGAATCCAATAGTTAAGTGATGAGCTTGTGCAACATGTTTGTAAACGTTTGTTTGTTGTGCTATGAGATCATTCAACTTTCATCATTGAAAGGATACATAACCATTGTCAATGTGTCAATACCTAGACATTATGCAAGAAAAATTTATTAATATCCTTTAAGGCACCTCGAAGGTGCACAAAACTAAACAACATATCAAGACATTTATTGCATACCACTTCAAGGTGCTAATGGTAACTAATATTTAAAAACCCAACTACTAAGGTACATGATTTCCTCTCACATAACAATCCTAAAGCAACTTAGCACTTAGCCTTTCCAAACCCCTCTATCATAGGTTTACCACCTTGAGGAACTACCCATTTTCCCTCTTTCATAGCCACCTTTATCTTAGCAATTTCACCTACTCATGCTAGTGTAAGTTCATATGTGACGCCCATTTTGATTCCCTTTAAAGATTTCAATTGTTCAAATGCTTCAACTTTAATTTCTCTCCTAATACCAATGTAGCTTGATTATTTCCTTGCTTGGTTATGCTCCACAACACCACCTAATTAAATCCTTGATTTTCCAACAAAGCTCTTACTTCGGTCTCTAGCATCTATGACTTCGAACATGCTCAGCAGCCCTTTATCTTCCAGTTTTATTTTTACTTTTGCTTCTTCCTCGTCAACATTAGAGAGAGCCAATGGAAGCATTTATTGGATATGTACATCAATGAGCATTCAACTTGCAAGTAAAGAATATGGCATTGAAGAATTTACTAGCTCATGTGAATGTATGTGGCAAGGCAACAAGGGGGTGGTGGTAACTAATTGGAATGCTAATGATCAAGTTAAGGAAATGCAAGGAAATAAAAAAAGAAGAGGCCTTGAAGAATTCACTAGCTCATGTGAATGTGTGTGGCTAGGCAACAAGGGGGTGGTGGTAACTAATTGAAAGGCTAAAGATCAAGTTAAGGAAATGTAAAGAAATGAAAAAAGAAGAGGTTGATAAACAAGCTATGATAGAAGGTTGCATTCCATGCATGTTTAGGAGGCTCGTTTGATGGCGATATAAAGAAACACGAGAAGATTTGGCAAAGATTCATAGGAGCATTAGAATGTGCAAGTGCACGTGCTAACTAGAGCTTCAAGGGGTGCCACATCTAGCATCCAATTCCTCTCTCCTTACTTAACACAGGGTAATTCTGAGCTACAGTACACAATGCCTATCATTGAACACAAAAGATACAACATCCTTGGTGTAACAAGCAAGAAAGACCACATCCTCCAACAACCAGACAGGCAATTTTCCTGCCATTTCCACTCTTCAAAAATCAAGAGTGCAACACGCAGAAAAATTGAAGAGTTGCTCAATTATCCCTGATCACATTTGCATGCCCCACTCTTTTAAACTGGTTTGGGCCAATAGTGCAAAGATTCAGTACCTTATCAATAAGACCCACAAAAGTGGTGGTGCACTAAGGTTAGTACTTTGTTTAAATGCAAGCAAACTGACTCCATATAACAGGACACATCTGATCTTCAGCTTTTTATTCCTGGCATTTCAAATATTAAAGACAAATATAACTGAAAAAAACTGGTACAGTAATGTTTCTAGAGCATGCCTTCACAGGCTATGTAAGCCTGAGAAATTGAGAAATTTCTTCCGAAGCAAGATGCTTCTGAAGCTTGCAACTCATATCCTATGAAAGCCATCATGACCCAAAGATGAAGATGTACAACTGGAAGTACCATCATGCACACAAGAAGATTGCCACACTGATCATTCATGTTTTTTTCTTATGCTTGCCCACAAGACAGAATAAACTACAATGGCAGTGAAAATAGAAACATTACTGTACACTCAAACAGAATCATCAAGTTGCCTAACACTGCGAGGCAATGAGAACTCTACATACAAAGGGTAGTGATCCGAGGGATAAATAGCCTCAGTACTTTCATCCAACACTTCACAAAACATAGGACTCAGTTGACGGCCTCTGTATAAAATCCAATCAACATGCAAGTCCTGAAGCCGTCGGTCCCAACATAAAAAAAGGGCTTTGCATAAGAGCTTCAGTTTTTCTGCAGTTCCTTGATCTTCTCCTGCTCAACAAAAGCGATCTGATGAGCCACATTACTTGACATGATTCAAGGCACGTTGATCAGTGAGAATGATTTTAAGTGAGGTGCAGGAAGACACGAGAAAATGCATGTTATCTTAACTGACACTTGAAAGATTTTCAACACCAAGGAAGCTCTTTGATAATGCAGAAATTTAAGAACCAGAACCACTCTCAAAGTGAAGATGAGTTCAGTCAGTCATGACCAACACATCTCATTTACTGGAATGCTGACATGCTTTCAGCATTGAAACACATGTTGGCACCTGTTAGTACAATTGGCACAGTTTCATCACAAGAAAGCCAAGATTGGTGAGAGTAATTATTGGCAAATGCATTAGGGAAAATTGGATGGAGCTCTACATGGAAGTGCTGAGGATTTGGGGCCAAATCAGTGGCTGATGTACTGCTGCAGTTTTAGGGTTTGAAGGCTGACTTAAGGGAGGAGCCATTTAGGGTATCCAGAGTTGTATGGAGTCCAATGAACTCCAATCATGATGGTGTAAACCATGCCTATCCGAAGAAGTCAATCTACAGCAAAAATCAATAATGGACCAACAATTTGCATGTCAAATTGCCGTCCTTCTCCATGATCTAAAGAAATGCAGCAAAGGACCCCAAGATTGGGGCCAATTGGTTTCTGTGCCTCGGAGTAGGAGCATTCTAGCTCCTATGTTTGTGAGTATTTTGTTTGCTGATTCATTGTTTTAAGTTCTTCTAGCTTGCTAAGTTCGTGTGTACCCCCCTTTAGTTATCCGAAGGCTGGGTTCATTTATCTGAGTGTCAAATGGAGTTCTATGAATGAACACCGTCGTATTGATCCAACTAACAACACCATACTAGGTGCTGATCAAAAAGGGTATTAAGTCCATTGTTGCTGACAAGGATGGAGCCTATTCCACAAACCCATGTTTCTATGCAATCATCAGCACATGCATTAGAAAGGAAGAGGGCTTAAGAGCTTCATGATACTCTGATGCTCTTCAGTGATCATAGGAAGGGCATGAGAACAGGACACACTCAAAGGTGAAAGTGTAAGTGAGCTTCAAATCTCTATCTTTAACCCCCAGACACAGGCAAAAGACTATGAGGATGAGAGACTCAAGGATGAAGAATGTTGCATACTAACAGTAGGAACTGAATAGAAGGAAACTGGCAGGAACTGAATAGAAGGAAACTGGCATCTAAAACTAAGGGACCTTGAATTGGAGACTGGAAGAATCAAGCTTGAAATGTACATACAGTGAAATTTTCATTCAAATATCAGATAATATTGGCATGTGATACAATCATATTTTGATTCCTTTTTCAAATTTAGGCTCAGCCCACCAAAAATTAGTTTGTAAAGTCACTAGAAACACACCACTACAGTTTTATTAGGCATCGGGAAAACCAAGATTCATAAGCCTACCTTTGAACCCATGATAAGTACGAACACTCTTTGTACTTTTTCGTCTTCGTGAATTGGCCCATGAATCAACCATATCTCCAACAAGACCATGCTCTCTGCAAAATGCACTGGTCAACTGTAACACACAAACACCAAATAGCATGACATATATAACAACTTCCAGGTTAAAGTTAGTCCCAAGGAAACAACTCCAAAAAAATGAAAATGGATCACAGTACAAGGTTTACCATGGCACAGTAGATATAATTCCTACTAGACTCAGATCTTGGCACAACTCAAACCGTTTAGCTAACCCAACAGACTTAAAACATTTGCAAGTGGTACCTAGATCTTCCAAGCAAAAAACGCCCCACTGAAGACTCCTTTACAGTGTTAAAACAACCGCAGTACACGACAGGTAGGCTTGGGGGCAATGATGCTATATGTTGCCAAGTAAGAAGTGCTCCACGTCTACGCGCTCGAGCACTTGTTTTATCCATGTGGGTATTTACAACTTGAAAAGCAAAGCCTGGTGGCTCGACTCCTTTGAACTGAAATGTGTGGAAACTATGATCAAAGCAAACAATGATTCTTTGTTTACTTGAAAGAACTATGTGAAAGTTATCGTGAGAGTTATCAAACATCAACCACACACAAAGGATATCACCCATGTTGCAATACAAGGAGCAGCAGCTCCCCAAGATGTACTAGCTGGAATTGAAGGTGATTCTGATAGCCAAAAAGTGCCACCACCTGTTTGTTCTACCTGCAACAAAGCAATGCTTCGAGAGTTTAAACCATACATGTGCATCCATGCAGCAGCACAATGGCTAACCTTAATGCATGTGACAAGCACATACCTGCTCTTTATTGTAGAAAATACTGCAATGTTCATCTGCAGAGTCACCAAGTCCCTTCCTTGAAAGACCAAAGTGTCCGTAACCTGAAAATATTCAATCACCCAGACTTGAGATGCTAAAAATTGTACTGCTTTTGAAAAACCTTTAAAAGACTGGTAAGCCCATCACAACTAGAGCTGAAAAAAGCAGCCAAAGAGCACTGGTAGCTTTACCGTGTGACCTGCAATTAACAGCCACAGATAGCTTGACAGAGATTGACTATGCTAGGCACTATGCTTAGTTATAGCTTGTTAAAAGACAAAAACTATACCCTTGATAACATTTCTAGCAATATGGTTCAAATTGAGTACATGAAGCTGAACAAGGTGATGTATTCACAAAGGCCTGACGAATAATGTGTTACGGGAAAGAGCAGATCACATTTAAGAAGCAAGATGGCAATCAAACTGAATGTCAAGCTTTAAATTCAAACCCATTTTGGGCATGTTGAGCATCAAATAACAGCCTAAATTGGTACATCATTTTTCCAGGAAAAGAAAGTGTGCACCTGCATGTATGTAGTAAATATTTAATTGTACGTCTGTAAGACAATAGTAACATATAAGATGGCTCAAAGCCAAGATATTATGGCACATTGCAGCATTTATTACAGCCGTGGTATCATGCATAAGATGGTTCGAAGCTGAGAATTTATGGTATTCTTTGTTTTGTGAATCAGTTATGCACAACAAGTTGTGCAAGCGCTATCACAAACCCCTCTCCCAAGCTTGCATGTGCTGCTCCATCAACATAGGAGTTTTCTCCTAAGATTGAATACGGGCATGCTCTGCATACCAAATGGCCAATTCTGCTTTGCCCATTCTGGCTAAGGGGTGTCACGTCCACCTTTATCATCAGCTTCATTCTTCATCATGGTTTTGGGCACCACACAAAGACCAACATCAGGTTCCTCTTCCTCCTTCGGCATCAACATTAATGGTTGAGAGGGAGTTCCTATCCTTCACTTGGTACCTATAGGTTCCGGCATTTGTCTTTGGCATCGGCCTCCCTTCCCAATTGTACCTACCCTTTGCATTGCATAATCATACTCATCTTTGTAAAAGGGTGCTGAGGTTAGTGAACAATTTCCAAATGAAAGACACTATCCAAGTGGCATCTGCTGCATGCACATTCTCATCATGTAGTATTACTCTATGCATCTCATTATGCATAGCACCCCTAAACGAATCATGAGTTATTTTCATCAGCAATTCTTTTACCGCCTTACCATAACACCTCCATTCACTCTTTTCCCTTGTCACTGATACTCATGGCTTGTCGAGATAGCTTGTTTGTTTTGTGATGTATTGGATCGTCCCTTTTTCTCCCCCTAGGCCACAATATTTAATAGGCTACAAACTCTCTCCCCCAAAAAAGAAAAAAAAAAGTTCAAAGTGATTCCATCCACCTTTGTAGGTGTTGGTAGTAGGCCATTGGGTAGCCGGCAAGCACCCGTTGTTCAATGCCTTGGCCTCTCTAGGTTAAAACCCTTTGGGCTCTTGATGTACCATAAACTATGCATTAATTTTGTGTTTTTTATTAAATAAGTATGTTTTGGGGCTCTTTAAGAGGCTAATCAACATGCAATGTGTTGAAAAATGGCAGCCAGCTATGGAGAGAGAGAGGAGAGACAATGACAACAAGAGAGTGAGCCGAAGCAAAAAGAGAAGTGTACTTGCAAAAATGAAAGATAGAGTGAAAGTACAACTTATGTTTAGGTCAAGGGTTGACCTAACCAGCCTTCCACCAACTAACTAGAGTTAAGTTTATTTTATTCTAGAGCCTAGTGTCACTACTTTAAGTTTCTAAGACACTAGGTGTACACACCTTACATTGACACTTTAATAAGTGTCCACACCACACAATTTACATTGGGCGCTGCCCATAGAATCGGGGCAAATTCTAACACCCCCCTGCAGTGCCAATGTGATGAAGTACAAGGATGATCAATCACCAAAGGGTAACAAGTTTAAGGACTTTCGAAAAGCCTCAAACTTCTCGCGTGGTAGTACCTTGGTGAAAATTTCTACAACATTTTTCTATGTAGGTACATACAGCAAGCTGATCTCTCTTGCATAGCATCTCTCTCTAACATAATGGTAATGCACCTCTATGTGTTTCGTGCGAGCATGAAACACAAGATTTTGTGCTACTGCAATAGCACTCTGACTATCAAAAAGAATGGGTGTAGGACCATCCAATGGTAAATGTGGATCAACCAACAATCTGCGCAACCAAACGCATTCCGCTGTTGTCGAGAAGGCTGCCCTATACTCAACCTCACAAGACGAGGTAGCCACTATAGGTTGTTTCTTGCTTAGCCATGAAATGCATGAACGGCCTAGAAAGAAACTGTGTCCACTAGTAGACTGCCTAGTGTCTGCATTACCAGCCCAATCTGAATCATTGTAAGCCTGTAAGTGCAAGTCTCCCCCCAGGAAATAATAATGCATGTGACTGAGTACCTTGCAAATATCTGAAGATCTGCTTAACACCTTGCCAATGTATAGTCCATGAGCTATGCATATACCACTCACCTAAGATACAGCATATTGAATGTCAAGGTGTGTGTTGCAAAGATAAATAAGACAGCCAACAGCCTGGTTGTAAATTGCAACATCAAACATCTCTTCACCATCATGTATAGACAGCTTTAAGCTTGGCTCCATAGGAGTGCACATACTAAATCTATGTAACAGCTTATCCATATATTGTAACTGTGGCATGATGATACCATGCTGATTTTGGGTGAATTGAATCCCCAAATAATAGTGTAGGCAGCCCATATCTGACATAGCAAATGCATGTTTTAATTCAACCTTGAAATCTGCAATTTTTTATTCTATAAGTCAGGTGAGCAACATGTCATCTACATAAAGAATGATAATCAACAAGTGTCACAAAACTGTGGCAACTATTACCTTTTTGTTGATTTCTTTATTACATATTTTATTTGGTTTTTCTTTTTGGAAGGATCCCTCTTGAAATCTAAACGCCTGAGTTGCATGGCCAGTATGTGAAACAGACAGGAATGTCTAGTGAGTCAAGACTGGACAGTTAAGGTCCAGTACAAGTCTGGAAGAGACTGATGGCACTGTAGATTTACAAGCCTGGAAGAGACTTGTGAAAGTGTATACGGACAAGTGTGTTGAAGAACTAGCCTGGAAGAGACTAGTTCGAAGTGAAGATGGACAAATCTACAAGAGATTGGTCCATGTGGGGTCATCAATGGAAATTCACTTTCAGTTGAGCTACATTACAGATTTGGATGTAGCCATAGTCTGCAAAGATGGTCAGAAGACTAGTGGGGATGCAATGGAAGCAACTCCTAAAATTTAGGGAGTTACTATTTTTGGACCCCAAAATCTGTTCGCGTCATTATCTTCGTTTTTGTAAGAGGATTAATCCTCTGGTCTGTGCCGAGGTCAAATTTTGAACCGAGGATGGAGAATTTTAGACCGAAAGGTTTAAACAGGAAAATTGTTACATGTATGCCATGTGTCACAATTTGGGCATAAATTCCCAAAAGAGAGAGAGAGAGGGCAGCACAAAAAAACGAGTTTCAATGCATGGGGGGCTCATTGTGTGAAAGGGAGATGGATTGCTGCAGATGGAGAGCTCTTGAGAGCTGGTCTACCTTGTCTATGATGCACAGAGGCTTGAGCTTGCTTCCGACTCTCTCTCTTTCTCTCCCTGATACTATGGCTATGCTGCAGAATCAAGGGCCTTTCTTTTGATTCAGGTACAATTGTGTGGAATATGTTGTTTTTGCATGAGGCAAGAGCCTCTTTTCTTCAGGAACAGGAGCAGTTGTTTGCAGTTCCCAGCAGGGACAAGTGAGGGTGTTAACCTCACCAAGCGTCTGAAACAGTACTAAACCAGAACTGATTCTGGACTGTTCAGAGGCTATTTCAGAGCCCAATTGATGCCAGAATCAAGGGGCACTTGGCCCAGATGATGCAGGACAGTGCAGGGAACAGTATGAGCTGAAAACAGGTCTCAGAACAGGTCTGAACCAGTAATTACAATGGGCAGAACAGTACAAGGAACAGTATGTGTTGTAAACAGGTCTCAGAACAGGTCTGAACCAGTAATTACAGCAGACTGAAATGGTCAATTCTGCACTCCAACCAGAAGATTCAGTCTTGGGCAGAGTTTCCCCTCCTGGTCAACTTGATTTGGGTCAATAATTGTATTGTTATGCTGTCAAATTTCACCCAGAATAGGTGAAAGACAGCCCATTGTACTCTCTCTTTTTAAAAATAAAGAAATACCGCAAGGGGCGCCTAACTTAGAGGCCAACAGGGTGTATGTGTTGCAACAGGAGCATTTTAGCTTCCTGTATTTCTTCTTGATTCTGTCTTTAAGCTCAGGTAATGTGGGCGACTGTTAATTGGGTGAAAGCATTTATATATTTTGGTTGTACACTACCGCCCTTCCCAGTGAACAAGCCGGTTACATGGTTCCATTGCCAGGATCGAATCACTTTTTCCCTAAAGAGTGAGCCAGGGTTTGTTTGGGTGTAAGACACAGAATTGTGCATTATGGCTGATAGAAAGGAAGACACCAGAGAGGAAGCGTCTGCGTCATAGGAGATCCCTGTTGTTCATGAGGTGGGAGAGTCTTCTAGACCTCCACAGTTTGTTACTCCTCCTACTATGGTTGAGCCACAAGTTCTTACGGTTTCTTCTATGGATGAAGACACTTTCAAGACTCAGTTAGTTGTTGCTGTGAGTATGTTTACTCAAGTGATGCAGAATCCAAGGTTTTTGGCATTTTTGCAGCCATCTGCAAAGATTTTTGATCCAGTAGAGGTCCAGGATAAGGGTAAGCATGCTACAGATTCAGTGGAAACACCAAGGCAGCTTGCAGAGTCAATGGAGACTCCAAGATTGGTTCCGACTGTTCAAGAATAGGTGGTGGAAACGCTAGTTACACAGGCATTGCCAGTTCAGCTCGCCACTTTACAGCAGCCAAATGTTGGCCTAAATGGACAGGGAAACAGTTTTCAGGCTTTACCACAGGTTTTCCCACCGACCTCTGTACATCTTGGGTACTTTGGAGATGGATCTGTATTTCAGAGTATGGCTGGTTATGCGCCTAGAAACCAAATTTATGTACCAGGAACAGTGTTTGGGGGTACAAAGGGTTTTATGCCAAACCCCATGTATGGTAATATAGACATGCAGCCTGGATTTTAGGGAGTTCAGGGCAGTTTTGGCATGCCACAGGGCACTTTTGGTATGGCTGGTTATCAAAATCAGCAAGCAAGTATTGTGTCTACAAGCCCTGTAGTCAGTGGTCCGGTAACTTCTATGCCACCTGTTAGTGTTCCTATGTTACAGGCATATCCTACGGACCCTTTGATGGCTCATGAGAAGCCAAAGCCATACAAGGAATGTGGTGCAGCCGTACAGCTTGACATCTTTCGAGGATTTGAAGATAGGACTAAGGCTCTCTCTTTCTTACAGCAGTTTGATGCTGCATTTGCAGGGGGAAACTTTACAGAGCCTTCTAAGGTTCGGAAAGCTGCCACTTTTCTCAAGGACAATGCTAGTCAGTGGTGGAGTACACTGTTGATGCAAGGACAAGCTCCTGCTACTTGGACTTAGTTTAAGCAAGTATTTGCTTCTGCTTGGTTGACCAATGAATTTGAGATTGATGTTATGTCAGCTTGGCACAATTTGGATGCATCTAAATGCAAGGATCTGGAAGACTATAACAAGAAGTTTTGGGAGGCTTTACTTCCAGTCACTTCTTATAGGGTTGTGCCATTGACTGAGCAGATAGAGAAATATTGTTGCGGGCTGCCCAAGGAACTTCGGAATTATTGTACAAAGACAAAGGTCACCACTTTGACTCAGTTAATTGAGAATGCTACCACAGGAAATGCATTATTATTGGGACAGTCAAGAGGTTTTGGGGGCAGCATTAAACAGGACAAATCTGAAAAATTTTCAGCAAAGAAGCCATTTGGTAAACAGGTTTCTCAGATTTCTCAAAGCACAGGTAAACCTTGGCAGTTCAAGAAGAAACCAACCAAGTCCTTTGGACAGCAGTCAAAGGACTAGAAGAAACCTTTTGTACGCAAGTCTCTTGAAGAGAGAAAGGCTTTAATGGCTGAGAGGAAATGCTTTATCTGTGAGCAGACTGGTCATATTGCGTCTAACTGTCCGGACAAGAATAAGAGATCAGCTGATGATGATAAAGAGGACAGGAAAGGAAAGAAGCCCAAACCTTCAACAGGTTTAGTGCCAGATATGCTAGGAGACAAGCCACACTCGGATGCTAATGAGCTTTGCAGAGCTTGGGGTAAAGTTAGGAATCAACATGTACTCATTTTCTTTGATCCTGGAGCTAAGGCAAACTTTATCTCACCAGAGTTGGCTTCTACTTTGGGCATTAGAGCAGATGAGATGGGCTACACAGCAGAGACAGGATTGGCATGTCCTGTCCACGCAAAGTCTGTGACACTGTCACATCATAGGACTCCAATATGGCAAGCAACATCACCCGCCAGATGTGATAGTTCTCACCATCAAGCTTTTGATTTGAAGAAAGAGCCGATAGGACGAGCACCTTCTGGTCCATGATCGCCTGAAACTCTGTCTCGGCCTTAGAAGACATCTTCACCTAAAATGCTTGCACAAAAACACAAAGAGCAACCCCCTCTGATTGTAAAATACAACTTGCTAGGGCTTTGGTTCACTCGTCCCGCTCCTTCTTCACCTGCCGGAGGCAATGAAAATGTAAAATCTGCACTTGAAAGCCCAAAACGCAGCCTTCTTCCTTCTCTAACAGCAAAAAAACAATAGCAGCTTCAGCAAATCTTCTCTTTTCTCACACACCCACACTCGCCTCAACCTTGTTCTGATGCGCAGCCAAGCTGCTTGCACTTGGACACTGAAAACACATCCTTGTGTCGCGCTGAAAACTCCTCTTCAGATGGGTCCACCCTAGGTCAATCCTTCAATGCTTTGATACCATGTCAGAGTGAAGCAATGCAAAAGCAAATGACCGTGACAAAGAGTGAACAAAGAGAGAAGAGAGAAAGAGAGAGAGAAAAAGATAGTGAAACGCAAAAAATCTGTAGTGAAGAATGCTCTATAAGGATGCACAATTATACACGGGTGCAGAGAGAATCTCTGCATATGTCTCAGCCTCGAAGATCTCGATCTCCGTCAATCCCGAGAGCAATCTCCACAGCATGCAGTCTGAAATCTGTGAGACACAACTGACTAAGACTGTTGAATACACAGCATACTTATAGGCTGAAAATAATCAGGTCGGCTGCAGCCGACTGCTGCCAAGTGGCAACTGGCCAACTACCTACCACGTGGCACCTCCCTGCCAGTCCAAGTAATGACTCTAACAAGGACAAGTAGTGGTAAGTGGCAGTATATTGATCTTTGACTTTTTACCATACTCTGCAAAGCTCAATAGCATCTGCATTGGGCTGATCACTAAGCACATCAAAGACTAAACCAACTGGCGTTTTGGGTCTTTTACCATTTGCATCCTCTTTGTTTTCAGCCTTTTCAGCTTGATGTCTATTAGGACAGCTTCTCATGAACTATACATGATGTGAAATAAACACTCTAGGATCTTCAAGTCAAAGAGCTTGCCGATTGAAATAGAAGCCTAGAAAATGAAGCCATTATGGAAGAAGCCCTCAAAATCATTTACCTGCATCCTTTAAGCAAGCTTCAAGTTTGCATTTGTTTGATAAAATCTGCTCAACAAGATCAACTAAGAGGATTTAAGTCTTAACTATAAGGGATGAAGGGTTAGGAAAGAAAAATGCAAACATGAAGGCAAATTTTCTAACCATCCAGTACATCAAAGTGAACTACTTGGAACTGAACTCTAAACATACTTTATGTCTTCACCATGAAGCTGACCTGGTAGAGCGAGCTCCAAGTCCTGCAACTGTGACAGTAGACCTACATGTAAAGTACAAAGTCATCAGAAAAGACTTTACACAATTCTCGAAAACAGATCAAAAAGCAGATAATGCATCATCAAGACCAAGCCAATTACGGGTTGTGTCAACACCTCTTACTGCAAAACTCAGTTTAATTGCCTAAGGTATAACGTTTCAAAGGAAAGGAGGCATGACAGGTGCATTTAAGCACGTGTCACAGACAGGTGGAAAAATAGCTTCTTAACAGAACACTTGACACTGGAAGCGGCATCAGCAAGAGCTTGCCCGCATTCTCTACTCTCTCTGAAATTACATTGGTGCTAGCTTAATGCCTAAGGATCGATGTTGCAATTACAGCGGATGTTCAGACTCGATCGGTACGTAGTAAGAGATAAAACCAAGGTAAATCCTCAGAAAATGACCTCTGAACAGAATCCAAAGCTTCTCGTTGAAACTATACTGAGATTGACGAATGTCAACTGTTTACTCGAAATTTTACTTATGTATTGTCTCTGCGACCTGACCTTCTTGAGTGCAGAGAATTGTCGGGGCGTACTTAGAGATGATGTTGATGCAGAGATGTTTGCGCGTCTCCCAGGATAGGGGACCTTCTTCTCCTGAATCTCGGTGGAGGTTGAAGGTCATTACGGTCAGAGAGACGCTCATCTTCGCACTCTCGGTGGGGGAAGCGACGTTCAAGGAAGCTCGCCGTCCGCCATAGCCAGACTGAGGGCCATAACGTCCAAGAAGCTGCTCTTTCTTTGATTTCGTTGATCTGAGGAGGCCTGAAAGCTTCACAGGTAGCTTTGATCAACGGATTGCAGAAAAGACCCGTAACCAAAATTGAGACGTCCACTGAGAAAAAGAAAGATGAAAACGGACCTTTCGCAAGGTCCTCTTCCCTTTTTTGGCCGAGGGGGACCATTCGCAAGGTCCCCTTCCCTTTTTTGGCCGAGGTAGTGAAAACGTGGAAAGCGAAAATCATCAAAATACCCTCAAATTTCAACAAGTGATAATCATGGCCGCCTTTTCTTTTCGTGATGTAGTTAGTGCTTTGTTTAGAAGATGGTGCACCGAGTTCATAATTTACCTTTCCGTATCTTTAATCTTTTGAAAGGAATGCACCCAAAGGCCTACAATAATCATCTTTTAATTTTTTTTAAGGATTGAATTGAAATTTAATTGTCTCTTATCTTTAAAAAAGGAATGTACCGAACTTAAACCCCCAAGTACCAAAATGTTCCCAAACCTAACATAAATAGCCTCTCAAGCCCAACATGAGCATGTTATTTGTATTAAATGTTGCATCTTCTCTCACTTATCTATAGTAATATTAAGGGGGGTAAGGGGCGAGTGTCATGTGGCAGCTACCCATGCCCCCCCCCCTTTGGGTGATGACCGTGGGGATGCCATGCATGGTCACCTGCGTGCGCTTGAACCATGCAACCTGCTCATCACATGTCCCCACACACCCACCACAAAACACCCTGCCCATCGACGTACTTGAAGTAAGTAAGTTTCTGGTTTTTTGGATTTGGAAAAGCATATTGGAGTAGTGCAGGTGTTTTCTTTGTGATTTGGATGCATTAGGGTAGGAAAAACAAAGGAAAAAAGAAAAAGAAAAACAAGCATTGGCGTTTCTGCTTTAATAATAGGGCAAGAGGGTTTGATTTGTTTTCCAATTTGTGTTTTGGAGTTTATTTATTATTCCAGGTATACACAATCCTTCATTACGGTCCATTTTTACATTTTGGAAGTTTGTGCGACCCCTCATAACCAAAATCGTTAGAAACGAGTGATTGTTGTCATCCCTGAAACTCATCTGTAGGAATTAGACACTGGTACCAGAATTCGATTCCCAGAATCGGACTAGGACGGTCCGATTCCCAAAATCGGACCAACCCATCATGTTCCTTGTCCGATTTCGAAAATCAAATATCCCAGAATTGGACGCACGACAATCACGCACGAAAATTGAACCAACCAAAATCGGACGTCTGATTCCCAGAATCAAATAGTCAAAATCGAATCATTCAAAATCAGATATTCCAAAATCGGACACCTGTCAAATTGGACACATGAGAATCAGACACTTCAAATCGGACACCCCATAATTGGACATCCAATTCCCAAAACCGAATGCACGAAAATCGGATACACGAAAATCGGACCAACTGTCCGATTGGATACCCAACCTTCCCCAACCGGACCTCCCGTCCAGTCGAACACCCCATTTGTCAAGTCGAACACGCACAACAATCGGATCACTCTATAGTTGGACCAACCATAGGACTCAAACCCAACTATCAATCAAACCACTCTTCAGAATCGAACCTAGACTAGTTGGACCATCCGACTCTGAAAGTTGGACCACCCAAAATTGGACAGTCCAATTCTGGAAATCGAACCAACAAACCAGAACAAGAAAATACAAACCTAGAGACCATATAGAGCTGAAAGCACATTATAAATCTATCATTGGGCTAAAATCTAGAGCAAGTAGTTCAAAACTTGTCTACGAACGGTCCTTCAAATCACACATGGTGTTTAGCATAATGGCCCTGCAGACCGAGGGGGACTGCCCCTCGGACCCCCGTAGAGGGGGCTCTACCCCCTCCACACCTCCCCCAAGTAGGTTGAAGAGAAAACACGTGACGTGACAAGTCCTCCAAATTAGATCCTAGTGTAGTAAGGGCTCTGCACAAGTATAGATTCTCACTTGCAAAACAGCAACCAAAAGCCCATACCCTAACAAAGATAAATAGAGACCCTAGAACCTCAATGGGCCAATCTAGCCAACAAGGGCTAAAAGGCCATACCACAAAAATATGCATAGGTTGTGTCCGGATTGCATCTAGTCAAAACAAAATGCAACAACATCAAGCTATTGCGAGGATGGCTAGACATGATAGTCCTGATGATAGATGCACCTTGAATGGCACTACACAAATGACCCAAGACATTAGTGGAGAATCCACATCTGGTTGTACAATTGGGGACTCAAGGGCATGTATCAGAAGGCTTAAATTTACAAGCCAAGACCAGGAAGATGAAGACATAGGACCACTTGCTTATCTTAGGGTCAAACTCACCGCAAAAAGAGAGCATAGTGTCGATGCTCTCATCGATGAAGGAGCAGATTTTAATACCTTGACCTATGAAGCATGGACCCTACTAGGCCAACCAGAGCTCACACCGACTAATGCAACTCTTAGTCCTTACGAGGGACACCCACAAGCACTTATAAGAAAGTGCAAAATCCTTGTAACTATTGAAACTGAAAGCTTGTCTATCCTATTCCATGTTCCTCCAAATAGTGCAATTTGTGGAAAGGAAACCCTCCTAGGAAGACCCTTCAAAGGGAGACGAAGTGTGAGGTTGATTATGTAGCATAGAGAATACACTTGACACTACCGGGTGTGAGGATAATCACAACCTTTAGCAAGGGTGACCTCATTATACCTCAAGGGAAAGACAAGGAACATTCTGACATATCAGGCAAGCCTAGTAATAAGAGCAAGAACTTGTTGAAAGAGTTGATACAAGCACAACTTGAACAGAGAGAACCAGTGAGTGAGGCCATACTTGAAATAAGAAGGTCAGGAGACAATGCCAAGGACATGCTTTGGACTTACAAATATCGTAGAAGACCACAAAATGAGCCCAAGCCTTATAGACAAAGGTATCAATGGAGAGCGAGCACAATGTCACGATGGATATCCAAAGCATGGCTACGTGCTCAAGGATATTATGCAGGTAACCAGTGGATTTGGATACCAAAGCCCCCTGCTAAACCATCTCTGTTAGCTGAAGACCAGGACGTATTAAGAGTGAAGAAGCATAGACGGAAATCTAAATGAAAAAACAAGTTTTGAGTCAAAAACATTAGAGTGACTGAACCCCTCACGATTTAAATCAAGAAACCAAATGGGACTATTCGAAGGGTAGATCCTCAGCCTAGCGTGCTTAACAAGTGGATATCAAATGTAACTGTCGATGAGCATGCACAAAAGCCACTAGTGCCCAAGGAGACTTTGACTTCCCAAGAGGATAATGAGCACCACATGCACAATGTTGCTCATGATAAGGCTAATTGCTCAATAAACATGAGCAGATCCAACTAGTGCCAAGTCCGCCTAGGAGTCCCAAATCTCCTACACCTTCTTTCCCTAAATGCACACAAAAGCACAACAATAGTTGTTAAGTACAACTGCCCAATCCCAATATCTATCTCCATTTAAGCTTCCAAATGTCTAAGATATAGAACATGACAGCACCCCTAATTCTCAACCTAGGGATATGCCTGCGCAATCCACCATGGCTAGCTCTCAATTGATGCTCGATCTACACAAGTGAATGCTCAAAGGGCAACAAAAGACACGACCACTTCCAATCTGCCTAAGGACTTAACACCGCAATTGACTAATAGTAGCCAGTCCACTGAACTAGCTACTACTACTTCCAATTAAGAATCACAACTGTCATAGCCTTTGGCCGTGACGATGCTCCTTGTGGAACGTGTCCTTAGCAATTCACATATGGAAGAGGTGTCACAACCAACATCCTCGACACCTCCAATACTTCTGAAGCACCTAAAACCTAGGCTTGAGGATAAATCTCTCAAAGATTTGGCCAAGGAGATGGCGCATCTAACCAATGAACCAAAGATGAAGTGCATAATAAAGCTTGATCACAAGCTAACAATCATCACATGTGCGTATGTCTATGTGGACATGGAGGGCCAACACCAGAGCACACGAAGCTCATAGTCGAACCCCTAACTTGGGATGAGCAACAATATGTTTACTCCCGCTATGTAGTTGTTGCTGAAGAAGTCATAAAGGACATCCCAAAGGCCACAACTAGATAATTGCACTTGATACCCTCACTTTATACTGCTTAATGTGAGACAAACAAGGAAAAGCTCGAAACAATCAAATGAAAAGGGAAAGGACAAGGTAGCTTTGTGCATAAATGGTACTCCAACCAAAGTTTGTTAGCCAAAATTGGCCACCAACTAATGATGCTCATTGAGCAAAGGAAAGCCCTTTGGACATCAAGACATGATCCCATGTACGTTGCCCCGACCTCATTAAGAGTGTTGGCAATGGTTCATGAGGTCCAGCTTTCTACCATTGTACAAAAGCATCTCTTGTACAATAAATTGCTTCTAGAAGAAGATCTACATGTGGCTAGTAGACTAGGAGTAGGTAGCATGGTACTTGATGTTAGCACATATGTCTTCTGCCTCACTCAAGACCCTGCAATCCTAGATCTCTATGCTTCCCATCAATACAACCCTGGCTTCTTCAGCTGGTTTCATCCAAGCTTACCTGACAAGAATCCTAGACTATCTCTTGGTTCTACATTAGAGTCACCTAAACCTCCCGAGCAAGAGAAAAAAAGCTCTAAACACAACACATGCATTGATAAGAAGCAATGGAGGCATGTTCCAACAATGGGTAAGGACAAGAGCCTAGAGCAAACGCCCCTTGACCAATAGCAACTGCCAATGCAATTGGATGAGGGGATAAATGAAAGAGAATTGGCTAAGGAGCTAGACTCTCCACAAAGAGAGACAGTTGTACCCTCACAACCTAGCGAGGCTATTCAGCAGGCTGCAGCTATATTCCATGAGGACACACTAGAGAAAGAGAATGTTGAGGCCCAACTAAGCACATTAATGACTGACCTAGTTCAGGGTCCCAAGTCTTTAAAGGATACACCTCAATTGTCCAAGAAAAAGAGGAGAAAACAATGAAAACAACGACAGTTGCAAGTGGCTGTAGACACTAAGAAGATTGAAACCAAGAGTGCTGAAGAGCTTGGGAATAAAGCATTGAGTCCACCCATGAATGAACCCATTGCCATCTCTCCTAACAACGGTGAAACCTCAGACACATCCATGTGTTCTAATAAGTCAAAGCAACCATTACCATCAACGGTTGCTTGCAACACTCAATCCACCGACAACAGAACTTACATTGACCAATCAAGAGTGGATACAACACTGTCACAACAGGTTGATAAAACTATGCTAGTCACATCCAAGGAGAGCCATGACACAATAACATCAAAGCCTCAAGAGAAGCATGAAAACCTCGAGGACATGAGCAATCCTAGCATTGACCAATCTTGCTCATCTAGGCCTAAACCCCCAACTATGCTAAAGCCTAGGGAAACTCCCAGAACCTTGCATGAGATAGAAACCAAGCAAGCCCTCATTGAACATAGAAGTGTCACAGAGTGCTTAACTAAGTTGGATGCTAAACTCAAATTATTCACACGTGTTTACATCCTTGCAGACACGGGCACACTCCCTAGGGAGTAGCTTGAGGAATACTTGCCATATCCGCTATCCTGGGAAGAGCAAGAATATCTTAATGAGCACTATGACAAGCTCCTACATGAGTGCATGCAACTTATCTCTGATGAGGAGGCTGATGAACTACGCTTAACTGTGACATTCAATGATGTGCTTTGCCAACCAAATCTCTTAGAGATAGAGCAACTAAAGTGACAATCAAAGGGTCAAAGTCAATTTGAAAAACGTTGGTTTGAAAACCACGCTACAATGGCGAAACTTGGAGCCCAAATTATGACAGTCTTAGAGGAGCGATTGGCCAAATGGCGGTCTCAAAGAGATTGACCTATGTGGTGCTAACTTCCTTTCGAGTACTAACTGCCATTCAGGGTATGGCCTTAGCCGGGACTAGCCAAGAAAACTCTCTGATTGATAAAATTCTCAATGAGGAGGAGCTACATGTTGCGAGTAGTCTCGGACAAGGTACCATGCTACTCGATGTTGTAAAATATCTATTGTTATTAAGTAGGCTACCACAAGTACTAGATGCATGTGCCATAGTCCAGTACAATCCTGAGTTCTACAATTGGTTTTTATCCTCACGAAGTGACATGGATTTATAAACATGTATATAAATAAACAATGTGTTTTTTGACTATGTATAGATAACACATGAAAAACAAAGCCAACACACACACAAGCAATGATAATCAAGCACATGTGATATGCATCGAACCATGGGATTCAAATAAGTGATGTCTCTTTGAGCTGCACCCGTTCATTGTGGTTGAAGCATATGACTTGCATGTATTCTCACAAGTTGCCAAGTGGATGCAAGATGACACAGGTTTCTGTACAGAAGCATTCAATGTCCAAGTCACCACAAGACCACCAACCCCACAAAGAACCATCATGGAGAGGGCGACATAAGAACAAAGAGCTATGACAGAAGCCCCGCTACTGGAAGTGAAAGTCACCCCGACAGAAAGCATACATTGCATTTGAGCATAGCCCAAAGCATGGTCATTGGCCACTCTCTCTTTCTTGGCTAGACTCTACATCCAAGCAAGATTAAGGTGGCGAGCTCTTATTCCTAGTGGAAGAGAAAGAAAAGTATGGCTTAATGGTTGAAATGAGGGGTTTCAGCTAGTTTACATTCAAGCTTACCCTACACCTAAAAGATGCCATCATGGAGGAGCCAGCCGTAAAACAACTCCTAGACTAGTGCAGTCTACAGACAGAAGTATGTAGAGAAGATCGGGCAGGTTATCGATTATAGCAACTGTGCAGAATTCTTAGGAGCTTTGATGCCGAAAGAAATTGTGGCCTGGTGATGGTAAGAAGAGGAGGAGAAGCTCGTCAAGTAGAGGTGGAGTGGAGCCCCGTAGAAGTGGAGAAGGCCTTAGGTTTAGCCACATTAGAAGGATTGAGAAATGCCCAAGGAGGGATGTGTATAATATGCTGGGGGTGAGCCATCACCAATCCAAGAACAAGAGGGAGACAAAGTCCATAATGAACATCAGGACAACATGGAGAGAGTTACTAATGAAAAGGAGAATGACCAACCATCTCAACAACAAGAGAGCGAGAGGACAATTCGTGAGCAGCAAGGCTCAAAATTGTCAAGTCAAGTGGAAAGGAAAAATCACACTCTCAAAATCCCCATAAGAAGAACTCAATCCACCTCCAAAGAAAACAAAGAGCTACAAAGGGTGGAGGAGGAATTGAGGAGATTAGGAGAAGAGCGCAAGCAAAATCCAGAAGAGGAGAAGAATGACTAAGGCAGAAGGGAGGAGGAGATTACTTTAATGAAGATGGAATCAAAGATTTAGCTTAGAAGCTAGCACATCCCTATCCCCCCACTTCACACTTAGGACACATCAAGGATAGGACACACCTAGGAAGTTTGTGCTCGCCTATCTATCTCCCTAAGTGACACCCATAGCACCTACCCTATACACAAAGTGGGTCCTCAAGTGTGGGACATCACCACAGGCTTTTGTGAGGTTTGATCCCACTCCTAGTTTCACTAGCATGGAAACCATGCAACATTGCACAGTGAGGTAGACACACCCCTAGGTAGTGCACTTCCTTTTTCTTTTTTCAAGTAGACTCAACAATGGTGATCCATCACTAGCATTGAAGGCCCCCACTACCTGATCAAATCTAATCTCGGTGTCAATTCTCCTACATCATGTTGACCAAAGCACAAATAATGTCTTAAGAAGCCTTCGAGTGTACTTCTTCTCAACATCAACAAAATTTTCCACCCCATTGAACCCTTGCTTCATCCACACATTGCTCTACAAGGAACTAGACCAGTAATCTTCTAACTACATAATATCTACATATACACATGCACTCACATAATATCTGCACCACAATCTATACACAATTTGGGTCCTCAAGTGCAGGACAATCCTCTCAGCTTGCTTGGAGTTCAACCTATCTCCTAACCTAATCAAACTACGTCTTATGCACAATCAAAAGACTAGCACTACCCCCAGGGAGAGACCATGTATGGGAGGTTTCAATTTCAGGTATTGAAGACTCCAACAAAAGTGTAGTCAGCTCTTCATCAATACTCAACTTTGAATTCTTATCATTTATCATCATGCACGCCCACCAAAGAATCGTCACATGCAGAATCCCCAAAAACCAACACCTATGCTAGCCATCAGTGCAATTCCCAACAAAGAACAACCCTACCACTAGCCAATCAGGCCAACAACGTGCCCCCAACAACCTTCATCCACACCACCACCAAAACTCCTCCAAGGCAAACCACAGATGTCCCTTCCGCCCACGTCTTCGATGCATGCTAAAGCTTGCTACCTACGACAGTGAGTGCCATGGGACTGGCACTTGTCTAGGAGGGGGGTAATGTTAATCCTCAGACGAACAAGGTGGAAAATCCAGAAAATCTAAAGCAGAAGATAAGGCCAATGCAAAAGTGAAATGGAAGACGAAGGCACTCCAAGAAGAATTTGGAAACATAATAAGTGTAGAAAAGTCCTAAATCAAGGAGAAAGGCACACAAGAAAAAGCGCAAGTCAATACTTTTGTAAAAGAGCGCAAGGCACGCCATGATTTATTTTAAGAGCACCGAGCTCTCACCCGTGCAAATTGTAAAGGTAGATGGGCGGTAGGAAGGAAGCTAGGAAGATAGGAGGACAATGGGAAAAAAGGCCTAGGCCACAGTCGGCCATGTGAAAAAGCGAATAAGGGGACGACCACCCAAAAGGGATTTAAGGTTTTGTATATAAAGTTGAAAAGTGAATGGGAAGTTCATTCTTGTGTGTGGCCAAAAGTAGCTCTATTCTTCTTCTTGTTGTTGCTTGCTTGAGCTTGTGCTTGAGAGAGGAAGTGTGAGAGTGTGAGGGAGTGAGTGTCTGAGGGTGAGGGACTGTGGTGGAGAAGCTCTCCATCTTCTCCTCTCTTCTCCTCTTCTCTTCTCTTCTATTCTATTCTCTTCTCTTGCCTGCGGTGATGGAGCTTGGAGCGTGGAGCTTGAGGATGGAGCTTGCTTGAAGCTTGCACTGGGATCGTGGAGCTACCGGAGTGCTCGGGAGAGGAGGCAACTCGATCGGGCGTGGAGGTAAGCTCACCACACTCGTAGAGATGAATAGCGCATCGGCTATGTGAGAGGTAGCCATTAGTGCTCGGCTTGGAACGCTTGAAACAATAAGCGGTCTGTGGGTCTTGGCGGTTGATCACCTTTACGATAAGGGTATTGCAAGAGCCATTGCTAATGCAGAGGTAGGAAATAATAATACCATTGATGCATTGGTTGAAGTAGCACAAAGAGTGGAAAAAAGGCTTGGTATGAGCAAGTCTAAGAAGAAGAGTAATTGGGATTCTTCAGATTCAGATTCAGATTCAGATGATAGTGTTGATGATGAAGATACCTCATCAAGTGCTGAGACAGATTTTGAATCAAGTGATTCAGATGATGAAAGAAGTAAAAGGAGGCAAAGATGGCATAAAAAGAAATCTAAGAAGGATAAGAGTTCTTCTAAGGAGAAGCAGAAGGGGAAATAGAAATGAGAAAGACAACTTTGGAAAAGAAGATAAAGAAACAACTCTTGGACATGGGAGTTATGACTTCTTCAAGAAAGGGAAAGTCATGTAGTATATGTCAGAAAGTTGGTTGTGTAGCTAGAGAATGCCGGTACAACCTAGTAGTGCAGAATATAAGACAACATACAACACCCCTAGTGGCATCGATAAATCAAATTGTACCAAAAATGGTACAACAAAGAGAATTTAGAGGTTTTGGTAGGAAGGGTCAACCACCTAAGCAATGGGGCAATGACCAACCAAGGTAGTGGAATAATGCTCAGCAAAGGCAACAAGGGCTTTGCTATAACTGTGGCAGGTAGGGACATATGTTAGGACCTAACTATGAGTTATGGGTACGCCATAGGAATGAAAGGGGAATGCAAATTGGAGAGCAATGAGGAATGCCACTGGCAGGACTACCCCACGGACAACAACCACCAGCACCTGCAACAGTGGACTTGGTTGAGATACCCTATGAAGTCATGGATGGCCAAGCACTAAGTCAATTGATAGAGCATAAAACTAAAGTAGTAAGTCACAAAGAGGTGCTGAATAGGGATGTTTTAGATGTACCAAATCATGGGTTAGAACCGCAATTGGGTTGTGATTGTTCAAATTGCATATTTGTGGAAGATTGTCCAGATTAGACAATAGTTTTGGCCATTACTAGGGCAAAAGCTAAGCAAAATATTAATTGGAAGGATCAGGAAAAGGCTAGAGAAGTGGTCTCTAAGGAGGTTATGAAGTTGCAGAAGAAGCATCACTCAAAATAGTGTAAAGATGCAGAATTGCCCCATGGGGTTCAACAAAGTTAAGTGCCCCATGAGGACAAACAACATGATAGGTTTTTGACAGCAGAGCAAATCATTGACCAACATCAAAGTTTTGACCCATATGAGTCATTTCATGGTTCCCATGAGTTATTTGATGCATTAGTTAAATCTTCTTTATAGCTAACTTCGGAACAAATTCTTGATTTGATTCCACGATTTAAGAAAAAGCTCATTGCAAAGATTATGTCTAATCAGGATAGGGTATGGAACCATCATGATGGTGATAGTGGATTGATCTCAAAGCGTCAAGCAATAATCCCCACACAGTCAGAGGTGGTAGATTATAAGGTTCCAACTATTCAAGTTGAATACTTGGGTAGTAAGTTTGATGATGTACTACTAGATGGAGGTTCATGGGTTAATATTCTGCCTGAAGAACTATATGTGGCACACCAATTGCAAGGACTTGTTGCATCACCATTTCAGGTTAAAATGGCTGATCAACAGAGACTTAAATTTTTGAGCATACTAAGGAATCAACTCATTCAAGTAGCAGGATTGAAGTTCAAGGTCAGTTTTGTAGTTCTCCATATGGAAGGCTTCAGAGATTCCTATAGTATGTTGTTGGGAAGACCTTGGTTTAGATTAGCCAAGTTGAAACAAGATTGAGGCTTTGATATAGCAATTATCCCTCATGGGGGGAGGGAGGTCAAGTTATCTACTAAGAATCAAGTGGTATTGAAGTCTAAATACCATCCGAAGATGATGAGGAGGAACTTTTTCTGAGGCTAATTCTACTGTTATACCAGTGTTTGAAGTGGATGTTGAACATATTTTGTCTCAATATAATGTTTTTCTAGCAATATCACATGGAGTAAAACAATGACTCCATAGAGCAAAACAGTGACCCTATAGAGCAGAGCAATGATTTCATACAACATAACAATACTTTGGTTGTGGAAAGCAATGTTACTCCTGAGTAGAGTAAAGAACCAGATCTAGAAACCCTTAAAGAGAAAAAGAAGTCTTCATTTGAGGCAGAGGAGGATCTAGACAAAGCAAGTCAACAAGCTATTATTGATGCAGATCTGAAATATGACACATTATGAGTAAGTCAGCTAGGGTGTTTGAGGATGATGTTTAGGAAGTATATTTGGAAGAAGCTAAAACAAGTTCTAAACCGATAAAGGTGAGTATTTTTGTTGAGGAAGAATTCAAGAAACAATTGATCAATTTATGTAAAGACTTTTAGGATATCTTTGCTTGGGAGTATATTGACATGAAGGGATTTGATCCAAGGGTATGTCAACATAGGATTAATTTAAAGGCAAATGCAATTATGCAAAAACGGTACCGTATGAATCCCAATTATGCTAAGCAAGTGAAGGAAGAGATTGACTAGCTTCTTGAGTTGGTTTTGTTAAACTCGTTAATGAATTAAGTTGGTTGTTACCTATTGTTGTGGTGCCTAAAAGAATGGCAAGATACGTGTTTTTGTGGACTAAAGGAAATTGAATGCAGCAACAATCATTGATCCATTTCCTCTTCCGTTCACAAATTCTTTATTGAATGATGTAGCGAGCCATGAGATATATAGTTTTTTGGATGGTTTCTCTGGTTTCTCTGGATATAATCAGATCCACATGCATCCGGATGATATGGACAAAACAACCTTTACAACGGAGTGGGGAGCATTTGTGAGTACTGTTATGAGTTTTGGGTTAAAGAATGAACCACTAGAATGCACTCAATCCATTTAAATATGTTTTTGCTACTAAAAGAGGAGTTCTTCTTGGACATATTATATCAGAGGAAGGTATGGCTATTGACCCAAGGAAAATTCAGGTTGTTCAGAAGGTTGTTGTCCCTACCACAGTCTCAGAGGTGATGCAGTTTGTGCGAAAAGTCAAATGGCATAGTTGGTATTTGCTGTACTTAGCTCATATTTGTGCTCCTCTTACTTTGCTTACTAAGAAGGGAGTCCCGGTTTGTTTGGAGGCATGATCAAGGTAATGCTTTTGGGATATTGAAGATAATGTTGGTAGTGGCTCCAATCTTGCAACCTCCCCAATGGGATATACCATTTCATGTGTTTGTAGATGCATCTGACATTGCAGTGGGTGCAACTTTAATGCAAGAAAGAGTGCCCGGTTGGTTTAGGTATGTTTACTATGCAAGTAGAAGGCTTACATCAGTTGAAAAGAATTATATAGTAACTAAAAGAGAGGCTCTTAAGTTGATATTTGCATTGCAAAAATTTTGACATTACCTATTGGAAAATCAAGTCATTTTTCATGTTGATCATCAAGCTTTATTGTATCTCATTAACAAACCATAGCTTACAGGAAGATTGGCAAGGTGGATGTTACTTTTGCAAGAGTTTGACTACAAAACAGTACATACACCAGGTAAAGAGCACGTAGTAGAGCTGATTTTCTAAGTAGACTTGAGTCAGTGGAACGATCAATTGAGTCAGTGGAATGTAGTAGAGCTGATTTTCTAAGTAGACTTGAGTCAGTGGAACGATCAATTGAGTCAGTGGAATGTAGTAGAGCTGGTTTTCTAAGTAGACTTGAGTCAGTGGAACGATCAGTTGCCTAATGGAGAGATGTTCAGTTTGCAAGTAAGTCAATTCAATTCCTTCTATGATCAAAGGTTGAATTTTTTTCTTCATGGAGTGATGCCTGCAGACTTATCAAGAGACCACCGTAGAAGGTTGGCATTACAGAGCATGAACTTTCAGGTTATTATGGGAGTGCTCTATAGGAGGGCATTGATAATGTGTAAAGGAGATGTGTAACTGTGCAAGAACAACTTGTTTTTCTACATGAGGCACATGCATGACTCACCGGAGGTCGTTTTTCAGGAGAAATTATAGGTAAGAAGATTCTTCAAGTTGTTTTGCAGTGGCCTACTGTGCTTAAGGATGCTTATCAGTATGCAAAGGAGTGCATTTTATCAGTATGAAGGAAGGTCAACCACAATCTAGGGATCGAATGCAAGATCATCCAGTTTTACCTTTAGAACCTTTTCAAAAGTGGGGTATTGATTTTGTGGATTCCATCAAGCCAATTGCTCGTCAAAGTAAAAATCAGTATATTTTGGTTTGTACTGACTATTGTACTAAGTGGGTTGAAGCTAAAGCTTTGTGTGACAATAAGGTAGCAAGTGTGGCACAGTTTCTCTACTCTAACATAATGACTTGGTTTGGATGGCCCATAGAGTTGGTAAGTGATCGGGGTAAGCATTTTCTAAATGAAGTGATTAAAGAACTGACTTCTAAACATATGATTGTGCATAAGAAATCTACCCCTTACCACCCTCAAAGCAAATGGGCAAGCTGAAAGTTCTAATAAGATTTTGCTTTGGATTCTTAAGAAGATAGTTGTTGATAACCATAAGGATTGGGATACTAAATTGGACTCACCATTGTGGTCTTTCCGCACAACATATAAGGTGTCTTCTGCTTTAACTCCATTCAAGTTGGTTTATGGCCTTAAGGCAGTTGTCCCCATGGAGTTCTTGGTTCCCAGTTTGAGAGTGGCAATTACTTATAGGTTGTGTCCTGAAGAATTAGTTCATGATAGGTTGCAGAAGTTAATGCAGCTGGAAGAAGATTGGATTATAGCTCATTACCTTTCAGTAATGGTACAATCAAGAAGACAGGCATAGGTAAACAGACTCATCAAGAAAAAGATAATTAAAGAGGAAGATATTGTCATGTTTTATAATTCAAGGCTTGGAAATCATCTAGGAAAGCTAAAGTTGAGGTATATTGGTCCTTATGAGGTTGTAAAAGATGTGGGTCAAGGTACTTTTGTGTTGGCTACTTTGCAGGGTAACATACTCCATCCCGTAATAAATGGGTTTAGATTAAGAAGGCTAGTACAACCGGATTATGATGATGTACCTCATGAAGTTTAGGAAAAACCAACAGTTGCTATTAATTTGATTCAACCATTAGCAATGTTGCCGCATGGAGCAAGCAATGGGATTTTACCCCATAGAGCAGTTTTTGATTCCTTACACCTTATGATTGTTTTTAGGGTTGCTTGGATTGATTCTTTACAAACAAAACCATCATTTTATTGTCAGATGATGTTATCTTTTCTATTACTTATGGTCTTCATAAGGAAGCTATGCAAATTTCAATGTTGCTATGAAGTGCATGATACTTTAGAGTTTTTCTTTGTCTTGTTACAAGAGCAAAGGAGCTTCATGAAGTGGTGGCACTTTATTACACTAAAAATGATTATCAAAATTTGGTTTATGGTGGTTATATTTTTAAACCCTTCTCACAAGATATTTGGTTTATGGTGGTTATATTTTTAAACCCTTCTCACAAGATATTATGACTTGGCAAAGTCTTGTCATGGCATTGAGGGAATGTGCATTGAAAGGTCTTTTACCTTTTAATTTTGGACTTATGCATGATGGTTTAGTAGAGCAACGTATTTCAACTCCAGTTCTTGAGAGAATGGAACTGTGTGAAGATATTGAGTTTCAATTGCATGAGGCTTATTTGACGAGACTTCATACATATGTCAAACTCCCAATAAGTACACCTTGTCATCACTATGTGATACACTCTCTCTTTTCTAGGAGTGTAACTCATTGTGAAGTAGGGCAAGAAGAAGAAGAAGGGCAAAGCAAGGGAAAGAAGACACAAGTGTTGATGCATGTGCCCATCCAACAGTGCCATCCTGCAACTCCATGCCATCTTCTTTCTTCGTATTCTTCATCCCTTTACCTCTCTAATTCTCAAAGGTTGTAGTGGCAACTACCATGGTAAAAATGAGGCAAATAAAGGTTTCTAAACTCCCTATGAAGAGAGGAAGACAATAGCCATCGGGATCTGTTCCTAATCATGATGAGGGTTGGAGTGATAGTCCTCCAAATGTTACTCCTTCTAAAGCCAAGGATTCAACATCGAAGGCATTGTCTACCATGTCTAGTGATGACGATGGTGAGTTGTCCACACCAATGATTGATTGTTCTATTCTTATGAATACAAATGATCCCAATACCAGGGGTTGGTTGAAGCAAATTGGTTTGCTTAATTTTGCTGAGTTGCCTTGGGATGCTTGGGGTAACAATGTACATGCCCAACAACAGTTGTGCTGATGATCCAAGAGAGTGGCAAAATTGGTGGTCAATTGTACTCCTTATCTTTTGGCTCAAGTATTCTCTCTTGAAATCAATGATAGACCAAAGCGTTGGAGGTGCACCAATGAAGTCATGCAACAGGAATTTGGGTATGCTACTAGTGCTTGAAATCAATATGTATAGAGACATGTTGATCCAAAAAGAATATTCTTCATAAAGTGGTTCTTGCAAAGGTTTTTGTTGTTCATTAAGGCAGATGTCATTGCAAAGTATACATTCGGTATTTTATGGTATGCTGAAAATGTTGGAGTTCCTAATTGGCCTAGAACCCTGTATGATAAGCTGATGCAAGAAGTCCATGTACCAACTATTCGGAAACAATAGTAGAAAAGTAGGATTGGATCTATGTTGACAGCCTTGTATGCTCATCTATTGGTTGTGTGCCCAACCATGCATCCATCTCTTTGGGAGTCTCCAAAAATGGATAAGGTTAGTGCATTTAAGAGGCAGAAATTGTTGGATGGCATACTTGTTGATCTCTATGACAAAGATTTCTCTCATGCTAATGCTTTGGTAGATGCTAGAAATGATAAGGCAAAAGACTTTGTGGATCCTTTGTTCATGAATCTTTCCTCTTGTGAAATCTCACATGTTAATGCTTTGGGATCTTCTATGCCTTTGGACATTTCAAAGTGGTTGAACGATGATGTCAAAAATGCCAATGTTCATGAAGATGTAGTGATTACAAGGGTAAAGAAAAAGGTAAGATTCTCCAAGATCAAGATGGAGAATATGCCTATGCCTAAACATAGTGATTCTTTGCAGTACGTTATTGGTTGCCTTATGATAGGAAAGTGGTTTTAGATGCCGATGTCCCATAAAATCTTGAGGAAGCTTGTTCTTTTATGATAGGTTTATATTGGCTTATGATTGAAATGCATGCTAGTGGTGTGGTGAAGTTGGTTGTAGTGCAATCTTTGCAAGAGCAATTGGCATGCATGAAGACTAAAAGGGGAAAAATGTATATTGAGATGGAAAAGATGAGGGAATTGCATGATAATGAGGTGGGTGCTTTATGAAGGTAGATTGATGACTATGCTGATATGTTGGCTAAATGTAAATTGTCTTCAATTGCTTTCAAAGAACGAACAGCTAATATGTAGGATAAATTCAATGGTGAACTTGATTTGTTGGCTAAGGAAAATGCTAAGCTTAAGGCTGATAGAGTACTCTAGGATGCTCACTTGCAACCTCTTCTAAAGGTTAAAAAGCAACTCTTGAATGCAAGTGAGATGGGATATCGTCTTTGGGATCCGCATGCGTGGAAAGTAATCCGCAGCCATGATGTTGTGTTCCATGAGGACAAAATGCATATGTAGCTTGAGAAATTTATTGAGATACGCATGATTATTTTTCAAGAGGAGCCACCTGCTCTCGTAAAGCTAGAAAGATAGCCTGCAATAGCTGTTGATGCTCATATCCAAGATATTAGATAAGATGTTGGACAGGGAGCACGGCCTGCATTGAGGTGTTCTACTAGAGATAGATGACCTCTTGACCATTATGAGCCCTCCATAAATTATGTCTTTGTTGCAAATACTAGAGAGTCTCTAATCTATGATGAGGCTATGCGTAGGGGTGATAGTCACTCATGGGAGAGGGCTATGTAGAGTCTAAGATTGACTTGTTGCATAAGAATCATACATGGGATTCGGTTTCCTTGCCTAGTGGCAAGAGGGCTTTGCCTTGCAAGTGGGTGTACAAGTTGAAAAGTACCCCTGGCCACCCTAGGCCAGCATACAAGGCCAAATTGGTAGCAAAGGGTTTTAAGTAGGAGCATGGTTTTGACTTTGATGAGGTCTTTTCTCTTGTGGTTAAGATGACCACCATCCAACAAAAGTGAACACATAGCCAGAAGTGGACTTCCTACTATGTGCATGTTTTGCATAGTCAAAGTCAGTGTATCCCATGACTCCTGTATCTTGGCTGCCATAATATATGCACATATCGACAGTGCCCTTCAAGTGCCTCATGATAGCCTTCACCGCATCCCTATGCCTCTTGCTAGGTGTGGCCATATAATGTGCCACAACATAATTAACAAAATATAAACTTGTCAATAATAATCATAATATACATATAGACTCAAGGTAAAATAAATAAATAAATCTCTCTATTTTTTTTTCTAACTAATAACACTAACAAAAATAATAAATCAACAAACATTCTCTCTCTTTCTCACACACTCTCTCTAAACTAAATGAATAATAAATAAACCAACAAATACAACAAAAAGAATTACAACCCATATATATATATATATATATATATATAGAGAGAGAGAGAGAGAGAGAGAGAGATCACCAACTTGGACAATAGTCATAAAAATTTGCCAGAAACACCAACCCTCACAAACAAAACTCATCTACTTACAAACATGCAACCAAAACACAAACAAGGAGTAATATAATCAATTAAACTACACCAAGCAAACTAAAAAGGCAAACTAATACATCTCTCTCTTTTTTTTTCATAATAACACACACACACACACACACTCTCTCTCTCTCTCTCTCTCTCTCTCTCTCTCTCAAACTTATTGACAAAACTAATAACAATAAACATAAACTTATTAACATACATAACTTGTAGACATAAATTACTAAACAATTAATAAAATTAATAATAAATCAATAAACCAATAACCAAGTTATGAGTAATAAAATGAATAAATAATAAACTAACAACTAAATTAAGCTAAAGATTAAATTATTACTCTCTCACCACCTCTCTCTCTCACTAAAATATTCTCACCCTCCCTCTCTCCCCCTCTCTCTAACTAATCTCTCACCATCCCTCTCTCTCTCCCCCCACTAAAATATTCTCTCTCTCTCTTCTACCAAAATATTCCCACCCTCTCTCTCTCTCTAACCAACCTCTCATCACCTCTCTCTCTCTTTAGCTAGCATCTCTCTCTCCCTAACCAATCTCTCACCACCTCTTTCTCTCTCTCACCACCCCTCTCTCTCTGTCTCAAACCAACCTTTCTCTCTCTAACCAACCTCTCACCACCTCTCTCTCTCTCACTGTAACCAACCTCTCACCACTCTTTCTCTTTCTCTTTCTCTCTCTCTCTCTCTCTCTCTCTCTCTAACTACCTCTCTTTCTCTCACCACTTCTCTCTCTCTCTCTTTCTCTCTCCATGCTTGGCGGAGGGCCAATAACATCAGGCGACGATGTGAGTGCATCACATATATCAACCAAACTATGGATTCAAGGATGAGTCTACATGATAATTCACTTGGGTTAACATTGTAAAAAACCTATTATGATAAACTTTCAAAGAAGCAAGTTGCACATCAAGGGAAATGTTCTTCGGTGCAAGAGGATGAGCCTATGTGATGATTCATATGAGTTAATATTGTCAAAAACCTATTAAGATAAACTTTCAAAGAAGTAAGCTGCACATCAAGAGCAATGTTCTCTGGTGCAACCAAGCTCTCATTCTTGTGAGCAATTAACTCACATATTTCATCATCTATACAATCTCCACTATTAATAAGGTCTTTTAGATTCTCTTCATGATCATCTGTAGATCCTACATGTGGCCACCAATATTTATGGGTGTGTTCATATATGTCCCCTATATAGCCCCTGATTTCTTCTAACTCACCCTGCATTGTTACTCCATCAGCAAGGTTCCCTTCATATTTCTCTTCTAATATTCTCTTGATCCTCTATAGACAGACACCGATGTTCTCACTAAGAGAGACAGAAGCTTTTTGATGCCAAAATAGTGTCTTCACTCGCTTTTCAATCCCATCCAAGATTCTCAAGAAACCAATAGAACTATCATGCCCTCCAACATGCTTGAGTGTACAACTAATTGCCTTCTTCCTTGTGACCTCTTTCATTTTGCATATATTCATTTGCATATTAGGAGTGCATTGTACAACATTTGCTACAAACACATCCTTGTTTGTTGTAGAAGGCTCCACATTGCACAAAACATATGCATTCACCTTGAGGGGCATATAAAATATTCTTAAAATTTACAAATAGTAAAAACTCCTAAATGGCATTCAATTAGCCTTCTAGTGTGTTAAATCTAATTTCAGCAAAGCTCTAAAGTCTTAAGGACCTAGATTTTCAAGTGATTTTCTAAGCAATTCTCCAAAGCATCTTACTTAGCTCACACATCAAATGATACGGTTTCAATCAATCAAAAGGGGGGTCTTGGCAACATACCATTACCAACTGCTACAATGTCTAGTTGCATGCTCTCTCTCTCTCTCTCTCTCTCTCTCTCTCTCTCTCTCTCTCTCTCTCTCTCTCTCTCTCTCTCTCTCTTCCCCATAATGTGGCCCCTCACCTACCTTCTGTTCCTTTACTAGGAGCTACCTCCCCTCCCCTACTGATAAGGGGGAGAGAGAGATAGAAGAGGGGAGAGAAAGAAACATACGACGAGAGAGAGAGAGAGAGAGAGAGAGAGAGAGAGAGAGAGAGAGAGAGAGAGAGAGAGAGAGAGAGAGAGAGAGAGAGAGAGAGAGAGAGAGAAAGAGTTACCTCATGTGCTCAAAACCCAGTGATGACCTGTTGATGACACCCATGTTGCCTGCCTTTGCTTCCCCTATTGTTCACTTGACAACCTCTGTTGTTGCATGATGTTGTTTATGACACCACAATCTTGGGTGTTTTTCTTATTAGTTATAATATATGTACAACAATACATGCACTTACCTTTGGTAAGCAACCTTATCCCATTCTTTGATTGTGATATGCATCTCCTCTTCTTTTTCTAGTCTCTCTGTCTCCTCTATGCCCAATCTACATTGTTTCCCTTTCACTTTATCTTCTTGCCTTTGCCTCATCACAAATTATCACCCAAATATTCATCATGTCACTATTAAACACACAAAAAATTTTAACCTTAGTATGATTATATATTTCCATTACTTTGTTCTACTCTTTCTATTGATTTAAAACATAGCTCATCCTTAAGTTGTCTTCATTGTTACATACTTGTATGAGAGAGATATCCACTTGGATAACAAAATGAGAGATATACAAAAGAGTCTCTTGTACCAACCACCCTTCAACCATATCATCTCTTAGCTTTACATTTTACCTTACCAAATCTTGCAAGATCCTCACAAAGCACACAATTAAGAATGTAATTGTGCATGCACCATGTCACATATAGAAATCTCATTAACCAAGTGCACCATCAGATGTAGTTGACTTATGAGAATGGACCATGGGAATGTCTTGTCTACCGAACAAAACTCTGTCACTACCACAACTCAAGCCTCCTTAAGTGTATTGAGATCAATTTTCTTTGACCTCACATACCTGCAATTATAAAATATATAATTTTACTACCAAGAAAAAACCCATGTAGCTGTGTGATAGATTCTAGTGTGGATTTTCATAGAATACCTCACAAGCTTACCCATCTTATTAATAGTTTTTTGTACTTCAATCAATACATACTAGAAAATGCAATTAGAAAGTATTAAATGTAACATGGCATATCCTTGCACTACAAGCAAACAAAGCAATAGCGACCGCGGCTAGCGACGCAGAAATAGCGGCGTCGCTACTTGCATCGCTATTAGCATCGCATAATAGCGATGCCCCACAGAGAAAAAAAAGTTGGCTGAAACCCGAGTGCATTTCATTTCGTGCATTCGTGAGACTTTTCGAGAGGGAGAGGGAGAGAGAGAGCGACCGTTTTGCATAGAGGGTGAGAGAGGGAGAGGAAGAAGACTTGTCACCATCGCCACCGCCGCCGTTCGTGAAGGAGAGGAGGAGCCACCGTTGTGAAGAGGAGCCACCAAACCCTCCTGCAAATCTTTACGGTGAGTCCATTCTCTCTCTCTTTTACTTGTTTAGGGTTTAATTTGTGTATATTGAGAGAGGGAGAGGAAATGAGAGAGAAAGAGAGGGAGAGGGAGAGGGAGGGGGAGGAAATAAGAGAGGGAGAGGGAGGGGAAGGAAATGAGAGAGGGAGAGGGAGGGAGAGTGCATTCTCTCTCTCTTTTACTTTTTTTAATATAATTTATGTATATTGAGGGAGGGAGAGGAAATGAGAGAGAAAGAGAGGGAGAGGGAGAGGGAGAGAAAGAGAGAAAAGTAAATAGGACCTTACAATAAGCTCATCCTAGGCTCATAGGGGTTAGGCCGATCCTCAACAAACCTAAGGGATATATGGCTAGAGAGCCCTAGCATACTTGTGCCTCCTAGCATAATGTTCTTCTTGCAAAGAGACATCTCATACATTGGACTTATCCTAGCCTCCACCACGCAAATATACAACGAAGGCAATCAGCCTATTAGTATGAAAAACATTCATTTTTCATAACGTAATCCCAAAAATAACTTTGGATATTCCATAAAAATCAATCTCTTATTAAAAAGATAAATACAAAAAACTAAAACAGCATCATTCAAATGCTTCACAAAACTAAAACAGAATCACCGCAAGATCTCTTAGGAAACTCATCTTCAACTATCAATTTTAATTAATAAATATAATTTAAAATCACTTGCAAGGAAGGACACTCTTTTATCATTAACCCTCTTTCTTCCTTAGAATAGTCTTAGGAACAAATTTCTGCTCTAACAAGCATATATTTGAGCATAATAACTATTTTAAGGTTCATTCCATGAGTAGTAGTAGTATATATGTAACCATCAAGCTAGAGATCATGCCTTGGTATCTGTGGAGATCCCAATCTCATGCCCTCATAGAGATTGTAGTGTGCAATAATGTGGAGAGAAGATGGGTGAGTTGTAAGTGGTAAAGGAGAATTCTATTGATGATGGAGAGAAGATGAGGTGAATCGCCAATCATATTCTTAGTGAGTGCAACCTACCCATAATCATGGTCATCGTGGTCGTGGTCGTGGTCATGGTCATAGTCGTGGTCGTGGTCGTGGTCGTGGTCGTAGTCATAGTCATAGTCATGGTGGTCGTGGTTGTGGTCGTGGTCATGGTCATGGTTGTAGTCATGGTCGTGGTCGTCGTAGTCGTGGTCGTGGTCGTGGGTCGTGGTTGTGGTCATCGTAGTCATGGTCGTGGTCGTGGCCGTGGTCATAGTCATAGTCGTGGTCGTGGTCATAGTCGTAGTTGTAGTCGTAGTCGTGGTGGTGGTGGTGATGGTCATAGTCGTAGTCGTGGTCATGGTCGTGGTCGTAGTCGTAGTCGTCATGGTCGTGGTCGTGGTCGTAGTCGTAGTTATAGTCGTGGTCGTGGTCGTAATCGTAACGTAGAAAAAGAGAGAGAGAGAGAGAGAGAGAGAGAGATGGAAGGAGAGGATAATAATTTAAGAAAGAAAGAAAAAGAAGAGAGATGGAAGGAGAGGATAACAATTTAAGAAAAAAAAAGAATGATAACAAAAACAAATTGTTTGTTGTAACGTAGACAAAATGGAAAACGATGAAGGTCCTATTGTTTAAGATCGCGAGGCGTATCTTAATCAGCGTGTCCCATGTCCTTGCTCTCAATGCAAGCTGACAATTAGTCGAAAACGTCGATTGTCTATAGAACACGTATGACGATTTGGCAAGTTTCAATCTGAGATCATTGATTAGGCAATTGCGGATTTTCAGCAAACGGTAAGAAAAGATAATATCAATCATACATTATACTCACAAGCTAATTGAATACCATATACAATAAGATTGGGTCTGGCTAGCAAATTTTCTATCCAGGGAGGTGATGTCTCATCCCAAGGAGGAGTGCACCCTTTGTGGCTAATTAGAAGAGTTCGTGGGCATGCAATGGATGGAGTGCATGAGCCAATCCATCACTTGCAAGGCTAATCTACAATCTTGGAGCCTGAGATGGAGGCAATGATCGATGCACTGATTCCCATGGATGTCGAGACTTTTGATCCACTTAGAGAGGAAGCATTCATACCATTATATGATGGTATGAATGGGTGCCGAGTATCTCGCCTGAAGACACTACGTGCACTGTTAAGTGTGCAAGCAAAATACGGTGGAGCGATGCGAGTGTGATCGAGTTGTTCAGGTACATTGTACATACGCTTCGTTGATTTTTTTTTCGGCACTATTATTAAAAACATTTGTACTTTTTCAAGGTGTTTATGATTTTTTTCAAGTTATTGAAATATCATATATTACCACTTGTAAATACCATGATTGAGTCTCGTGATGATGCACGACATGTTTTACGAAAGCTTGGCATGGACTACAACAACATCCATGCATGTATCAACGATTGCAGACTGTTTCGAGGAGAATATGAGACTATGGAGACACGTCCAAAGTGTAGTGCTCATAGGTATCGACAGGACTTGCAAGGGCAAACCATCCCTCAAAAAGTTCTCAGATATTTTTCGCTTATCCCCCGTATAAACCACATGTTTCGTATGTCCGGCATGGCGAGCTTGACAAGGTGGCATGCACAGAATAGGTCCATAGATGGAGTTCAACAAATATCAGCGGATTCACGCGCATGGAGCCACATTGACTCTACCTTCCCAGGCTTTGCTCGAGAGCCAAGGAATCTTCGGCTCGGTCTTGCAATGGATGGCGTGAACCCATGCGGTCTACGCTCAACTTCTTACAGTGTGTGGCCTATAGTCCTTATCAACTACAATATCCCTCCATGGATTTCTACGAATAAAGGACATCTCATCCTTAGCTACTTGCCCCTAACTGCTACAAAGTCAAAAATATGGATGTGTATCTTCGTCCATTAGTCGATGAGCTTAAGATTTTGTGGGAGGAGGGGGTCACCATGCAAGATATAAGCAGGCGCGATGGTTGGCGGTCAGCCAATATTCGAGCCATTCTCATGTGGATGATGCATGATTTTTCGAGATTCGAAGAGTGCTTAGGTGAATAGGCCTCTGTTCTCGTTAGTAATATCTATATTTTATCTTGTTCAAGCTTGTATTCACTGGATCGTGGTGTTGGAACAGGTCTGGTTACTTCAGGTTATCATGCATGTCCATTGTGCGAGCCATAGTTAGACTCCTGAAGGTCACGAACCATGAATAAGATGGTATATCAAGGACACACCACTTTCTTGCCAAAGGATCATGAACTCAGGGAAGGTTTTCTTGGATGACCTCCAACATATATGAACGCCGCAAGCTGGTACGAGCTGAAAATGGTCCATGCGGAGTCACATCCAAACGGAATGCGGCGATTCTCAATTTTCTATGAGTTGCCATGTTGGACCCACTTACAGGTTAACCACTTATTGGATCCCACGCATATTTTCAAGAATGTGGGCAGCTTGCTATGGGACCACATCACAGGAAAGAGAGACACTATAGGGGCACGAATGGATTTGAAGAAGGTAGGTAAGATGGAGGCTCTTTGGCCACAGTTGAGTGTTGATGGTCACGTGCAGTTACCTCGCGCTTATTGGGTTTTTTCCACTAAAGAAGAGCGCATTGTGAAGCAAGTAGTCAAGTCTATCCGCACTCCGATGGGTATGATGTGTTCTCTCAGGTCTACATTTTCTAAAGATGACCAATTATCAGGGCTAAAATCCCATGACTGGCATAAGATATGTCAGGTTTGTACTACGAATGGATTATAATTGGCGTGTACATTTTGCTATTTGGAGTGTAGTCATTATTCATAATGCTTTCTCATTTGTGGCAGTTCGTACTACCGATCACGATTGCAAGATGTCTTACTCCATAAATACGCGGGGCCATTTACAGGTTCTCGACTTTGGTGCAATGGATCTCACAGAAGGAGATTAAGACGTCCTCTATTGAATCCGCGAGGTGGGGAGCAATGGAGACGGTCTGTCTCTTTGAGAAATACCTGCCCATCAGCATGCTCACGATATAAATCCACATTCTTGTGCATCTTGTAGATGAAGTGGAGATTGCTAGACCTATCCATACGCGATGGATGTTCTTCTTGGAGAGCTTCATAAAAATCCTGAAAGGCTTTGTGTGACAACGAACTCGGCCAGAAGGTAGCATGGCTGAAGGTTGGTTGGTGTCTGAGGCGCTACTGCATATTTCATAATGGCTACCAATGGTGGATCCAGACAACGAAATGCTAGGGTCGCTGAAGGACGATGATAGACTAACTAGAGATGTGGTGGTTGGAAATGGGGTAGAAAAAAGAATGGATGCCTCAATGGAGGAGAATGTGAATCACTTTTGTATGTTGCATCATGCCTCTATGGAGACGTGGCTCGCCAAGTACCAGATCGCTAGGCAAGATCGAGAGGAAGCGCGATCTGAATTCCGACGTAGCATGCATCATTGACCGATTCGATATCCCGAGGGCATGGAGGAGGTGCCACAGTTCATGTCAATGCGATGGTTGCATGGAGCCTTGACCGCAGCATCTCGCGAAGGAACAGAGGTCTCAATGGAGGAGTGGGAATTCTCGAGGGGATGTAGTCCAAAGGTGATGAAGGGTTTAGGATTTTTTGTATCTATATTTTATATGGGACATCTAATTTGAGTGTTTCAATGTACAGTACAAAATATATAGTGTAGCATGGTCACGCGGATGGCATTTTTGCATGGAGCGTATTGACAAAATGCGCTCCACAATGGACTGTGGTATCATTGTAAGGTTTGAGCAAGAGAGCCGGCAACGAGCAACGGATCCAAACATAGTTGTAGATGAGATGGAGTATTTTGGGAACTTGCAAAGTATTGTTACGGTGGATTACCGTAGCTTCTCCATGATACTATTCGATGTGCAGTGGTTCAAAGTGGTACTTGGAAGAGCTCGACGAGCAAGACGAGGTCCATCTGGATTTCTCGAAATAGATTCCGAAAAAAAATGGACGGATTTGCGTGACACCTTTGTGTTGCTAGCCCATTGTGAATAGGTATATGGACTCATTTGTTTGTTAATTGTATTATGACATGGTACATGTCATAATGGTTTAAACTCTCTTGTACGTGTTTGTGAATAGGTAATCTTCTATCCAAACCCCTGACAACCTTGATGGTGGTATGTTATATCTTCAACTCCCCGAAGTGCGAGAGTATATGATCAAAGCGATGTTCCGAGCATAGATGAAGACAATATGCAAATAGAGGGGTCGATTTTGCGAGGGGTGGAGGCCACCAAAAGCTTGGAGCCAGCATCGGCTAACAATGATGGAAATACAGGAGTCCAAGAATTCTTTGAGAACGAGGTGGACTCATCCTTTTGTGGTGATATGTCTATCGACCTTCCAGTGTATGCGGAGTTGTGTCATGAGATTGACATGGGACCATAGGATACTTCATACTTGGAGCATCCACTTACTCAATTCATTGACCAATCGCTTATAAGGGTACATAAGATATGTATTTTAAGTGAGATATTTTTTTAAAGGATTTATATTACTGTGCTTTGTATGATTTAAATTGATTATTCTAACATCATTTTTTGTCTGTGCAGGTGACATTTTCAGGATGAGTCGAGGGATGAGCGATGAGGAGTTACATGAAGAGCACCCTGCCACGACACCATGAGAACCACGAACCGGCCAAGAGAGGCTGCAAATACATTTGCTAGCCATGAAAACCTGCAAGAAACCTCTTCTTTCTCACCAAGAACCATACTCTCCAAACACACAAATGAAAGGCACACAAGAAATTGAGAGAAATTCTTCCATCCTCACCCTCTTCCTCTTCCTCACTCTCCATAAGATCTTGCAAAGGAGCACAAGAGAGGGAAGCAAGAACAAGAAAGTAAGTGTTGTGCCAAATGAGAGAGGGAGAAATGAACCGTGAGAGGAGAAGATAAAGGAAGAGAGAGGGTGTAACCACCTCAACCTCCCACCTCCCCAAATCCCACGGCTGCAACCACCTCCTTTTCCTTTCTTGAATTATAAAATTCAAATTTGCATACATTGGCTAAGGTCTAAGGACCTTTCAATTTTTGGAATGAGACAAAAGGGTTTGACCTTTCCTTTTCTTTTCAACATTTTTTTAAATGTAAGCCTTTTGGACTACACATTTCACATTGCTTCATATTCGATTTTCTACAAAGGGGTACAAAAGCAAAGTGTTAGTTTGCAAAGGATGTTTCCATGTTTAGCACATTTTGATGCCTTTATTTGCACATATTTCCTGGTCATCATTACATGATATCTTCACACGCATGTCTCCAGACCAGATCGCGAGATTTAGAGATATGGCAGACCAGGAGCTATCTCGGTCTTCATCAGGGCACTCTGCTAGATCTATTTCAGCGCGATCAGATGCTTCAGCTTCGAATAGATGAGCTTGACACTCCAGACTTGGGCCAGAGGGAGGGAGTGCTTCATGGTCAAGGGGATGCTGCAGAGATATGGAGGCAGTGAGCGCGCGGTCGACACGGGATATAGGTGCGACTCCTCGCTCTCGTGGTGGTTCCAAGGAGTGTGGCTCAGGCTTAGGTGGATGTTGTGGAGGCATGGACACAGTGTCTCCGTCTCGTCATTCAGCGGAGTTACGTCACCTCCAAGATTTGTCACACCTGTGGGGACGTCTACTCCAGTTACCCTGTCTTTTGCTCAGCCGTCAGCAGGTGGCACCCCTATGGGTGCCACTCCGAGAGATATTACCCCGGTCGGTACACCGAATGTACAGGGGTCTCCTAGATATGCCCAGGAGCGTGGACGCAGATGGGAGAGGACCCATCTTAGGCAAACCCCAGGGGGATATGCATATCTAGTCGATGATAGGTCAGGAGCCATCATCATGTATGATGAGGAGAGGAGGGTGATGGTTCGCAAGAGAGAGTTGTGCTAATAAGTTTTCTGTACAACATCTTAGATCATTGGAAGAACATACCGGAGGGGAGCAAGGACTACATAGTAGCATCCTTGTATGAGGAGTTTCCGGTTTCAGCCTCAGTAGATAGATTTTCTACGGGCTGGATGATGGATTGCATGCATGCATATATATCACATAGACGATTCGATGCACACAAGGCAATCAAGAGTGGGGCTGCAAAGCCTGAGTAGTTAGACATAGACGATTGGCGCCGATTGAGGGAGGAGGCTACATATTCTTCAAGATATTGGAGTCAGCAGCGCGAGGCGGTGAGGGCACGACTCAAGGCCAGAGTGGTCCATCATCTTGGGAGTGGCGGCTACATGACATATTTGGATGACTTTGTAAGTTTTTCTTTTGTTTTGCTTGTTTATTTTTTTGCAATATCCTTTGTACTGACAATCATGTTTCTAACAGTTAGCATTTTATTTTCTTTGCAGCACTCCATTACAAATCGCGATCCGACCGACCTTGAGACTTGATATACAGAGAGGCACGATCTCACTTCATTGATCAACCGATTGTATAGACGCGGCGGCTCTGTAAGACTCATCTTTCTTGTTCGTAGTTACCATGTTTAATTAGAATGCATTATTGTACGGTGGACTAATGCGTTGTTGTTTCTTTTTTTGCAGAGTCCGTTCGATGCTCCTTTGCGGCGGGACGAGCTTTTGGAGGGTGAGGATATGTAGCTCGCCCTTGGATCCTTGGAGCTCACACACCTTTATTTTTTGGTCGCCTGATATGTGTAGACATTTTCTATGTATTAGTGATATATTATAATGATTGTACCAATCGCTTATTATGCAATCATGTATTTATTTCATGTATCAGTGTTATGATTTCAGTATACTTTGTTTTTGTTTGCACGAGCATTATACACAGTGCAGAAACTATTTTGTACGGCTCAAATAAAGCAAACAGTGCTATATGTGGCAGGGCAGCAAGCTGCCCTGCCACAAATTTTTTTTCCCTTATTACCATCACTATTAGCATCACAAATTTACTGCTCGCGTCATTATTTTCGTCGCAAACTGTCACTATCAGCGTCGATATTGGCGTCGCAAATGCAATGTTGATACTGACGCCAATACCGACGCTGATACCGACTGTTCTATGGCATCGCCAATAACGACACTTTTTTATGGGACCTGAAATGGGCCGGCACTGGCCATAGCACTAGCTAGACCTCATGCTCATGACACATAAACACCCTCACGGCCTCGCGGACCAGGAGCGTCAACCTAATGCTAAAGGATAAACTGCCCTAAAGCTTAATTCATGCGTTTATAGTTTATAGTTCAACGGTTCCCTTAAGCTCCTCAAAGGGAAAACCCATACACATTGGCAATGCCACGATCACACACATATGGAGGCAATCTCTCGGTAAAAACACCACGGCCTCACTGCAGCTCTCCTACATCGTAGGGATTGGCCCTTTGATGCGTTGCTCAACATATAACACAAACAAACACAAACTCCTCTCTTTTATGTTTCTCGTATTTTTAGGAGATATACCATGTGTCCTCACTTAACAGTCCCTTAGGAAACCAACCCTCTATCCTACGGCAAGGGATAACCTCACACTCTCAATCGTGGGTCAAATTCCTAAGAAAACAATTGTTATGCAATCCAGGAGATTTTCCTTTGATACCATAAACCATGCATAGTGCATAATGTGAATGGTCTAGTGCATAAACAAAAGAAAATCAGTATTGTGCATCGTGCGAAACCAATCTTTTCATGATTTCCAGGCTAACGTTTATGTAATGAGAACAGGCACCGAGCCTTACGCTCATGCTGCCTTTTCCTTTATTTTAAAAACGCGTCCTATAGCCATGATGCAACACATAAATCAGATTTAAGATTATAATTTTGACACTCAAACTCCCCTCTCACCCTACCGTTTAATGTTTTGGATTCGTTGATAGGTGAAAGAGTCATTTTATGTGTATTTCTTTATAGAGAAAGCGATAAACACAGACAGAAACATAGAAACGAAGGTAAACCGAGGCCAACCTCATTCTCTACCTTCATTATACATTGCACAAACACTTATGTAATTTTTTGGAATTTTCCTTTTATCGTTTCCTAATTTTCTCCCATTTAAAAACTATTTGTCACCATTTTTTTTGATATTTTTCCTCTATTTTCCTCAATAAAAAATGATTAAAAATTAAGATTGATTGTGGGTTGTGGCCCTTAGGTTTCTTGACAGCAAAATTTCAGGTTTTGTTGATATTATGTCTCATATCTCCTCTTTATTTTGCAAAAAACCCCCATTTTACCCCTTAAACCCGTGTTTTACGGGTTTTATACTATTAATTTCAGTCATATCACTTATGATTTTTTGATTTTCAGAACATAAACTGATAAAAATCATAGCAAACAACATTATGATGCATAATCAGGCCATGGGAACAATATTTCATCAACCAAATAGCATAAAAACTCATTTTTTCTTCATAAAAATTGAATTACCGCTTAGGCTTTGTGTCTCGAGATCTTGGTTTTGCTACGGGATTGCGGGTCAGCCCTCATTCAATGTCTAGTACCTTCAAAATCAGCAATCTTCATGTCTTCATTGATCCGGAAGCAATCCGGTTCCAACCAAACAAGCTTTCCTTCACCATTCTTCATTTTCCTCTTGCACACAAGAACAGCCCCTTAACGGAGAGAGAGGGAGGAGAGAGAAATACTAGAATCAGAATTCTTCATTCAGGCCACCATTGTACGAGCGAAGGGCGGCGATATGATCAGCAGGGAGAGAGTAGTCAAGCCCCATGATCAATTGGGTGGGTTGTTTGCAAGCTGTCATCTCCATTTCCCCCATCATGAGGCGCATTTTTCGGCCGTTCCATGGTGCCCTCTCCTCCACATTTTTTTGCATCTCCTCTCTCTCCACATTTTTTCATGTGGCATAAAATGCTTATTGGCCCCAAAGGTCACTACCCCACTTGGCCAAAACAAGTCCACCTTTTCAAATCTTGCCCATTTGTTGGCCATTTTGCCGTCCGGGCTTCGATTCGAGTGCTGTAAATTTTTGGGCATCCGGCTTGACATCCCGCATTGGTAGGCAACTCCTGTAAACCCGCACGGCAGTCTAAAAAATTATCAAAAATCAACAAGTGTCGCTTGGGTGCCTTTTATAAGTCGTATTTCACTTTGATGCTTAAAATCGTCCTAGCTGGAGCCACCGCCTTCGATGTTGAATATTTTTCCCCTAACTTCTGGATTTTTTGGCAAATTTTAGGCACATCCAGAGCTCAAAAATCCGCTCTCATTGGCGACCACGGGATAGGGCAACTCAGCCCGTCGAATCCCACAACAGATCTGCACAAAACAACCAAAGGAAGCATCAAGCTGATACAAAATAGATACATACCAAAACAAAGCACAGTGCTCACCCCACCCCTTGACAAAACCAAGGCATGACATCCACAAGAAGTAGGCCTAGCATAATCTGATAGAAGGTCCGACACTAGTCACTAACCAACTGCTCCAACACGGCTAGACTAAAAAGAACTATCAAAGAGGTTGCCCTAGGTGGTGGTCAGAACTACCTACCTAGCTAATGACAACATAACCATTAGCTCCTACTAGGCGAGGACTCCTATAGCGTGATCAAGAAGTATTTTCTTTCAGCACATTTTTTTAAAGGGTTTTATTTTCCCCATACTCGGGTATGTAAAAAGGAGGAAGCTGAGCGGAGTGACCCAAGGAGAACAGGGCATCGGCCCCAGGACCTGTCTCGGAACCCAAGAACCTACTAAGCCCTCGCAAGGCGACACTTAATCCTTTTCTGACGCTCACTTTTATTTTCGCTCCAACATTCCTTACTTTCTTCTTTTCTAGCAATAAGCCATCCCTAGGAAGACAAGGCATCGGTCCCCGGGTCTGACTCATCCCCAAGAACCTACCAAGCCTTCGCAAGGCGACGATCAACTACTTATAGATTTTCCTTTCTTTTCTTTTCGATTTTTATAGGGGGTTAGAACCCCTTTTTACACACCTTTGTATAGATTCATTGTCTTTTGGAATATTCAGGGTTTCTTTTCCTCTCTATCATCATTTTTTTTCCTTTGGACAGGCTTCTCTAACTGCCTCACAACTAACAAGAACTCCTAGAACGGTTGCCTAGCAGGCTAGCAGAACAGGGTCACTAGAACTACCTTTTAAAACAGATCTTTCGATGCCTGGAAATGTCTTTACAGGAGGCAACGACTACTCAAACCTCCCTCAGACGTACCCAACCTAAACTTGGGACTTCATGCCTTGGTTGGCCGGTCCCCAACAAGAAAAGAAAATCCCCTACAAGCACACATATACATATAGCATAAAAACACGGTACTCAGAAAGGAGAGATATCACCTGGATAGGGCCAGGAGAAGCTTCTGTGCAACAAAAGGCTCCTTCCAAGCTCTTATTTCGAACCTGTCTAGCACAAAACTAAAACAAGAAACCATTAACCACACCTATACTAAACAGACGACGGGCCCTCTTGGCCTAATGAAGTAAAGCATTTCTCTACAAAAACTGATCGGCCCGCTTGGCCTAATGAAATAAAACATTCAAAACCTCGCAAAACGGGCCCTCTTGGCCTAACAAGATCAAATAGAATAGCACCTACACATCCCTCCCCGAAATAGTACAGATATACACTAATATGCTCCTTTCCAAGGAGGAAAAATAGGGCTCACAGCCCTAAACTAAATGCATATGATTATGACCCATCCCTCCTGCATATATAGCAAGAGGCATACGCATAATATGTTGTCTAATCAGCCTATGGGTCTAGGATAATAATGGTAGATTGGTCTCGGCTACTCTTTGCATCACCCATATCAACCATCGTCTGCCATATATTGCATGCTTTGATAACATTCCCCACAAGCGACCGGGTCCTGTTTCATTGTTGATAGCAGTATCCAAACTAGGACCACAGTTGAAGAAAAGGTCTTCTTCATAAGCAAGATTTGCCAATGAATCCGCAAACTGATTCCAGTAATGTGGAATCAGCTGAAAAGACACTCTCTCAAACTCCTCAAGTAGGGTCATAGCAGTTCGATGATACATACAAAGAATGGGATTCTGCACTGTGTATGTCCCATCTAGCTGATTCAGGATCAATTGGTAATCCCCTTTTACTAACAACCGACGAATACCACCTTGTTTGGCAATATGCAGTCCCATAATCAAGGCTTTATACTCCGCCATATTGTTAGTGAATCCTACCCCGAGATAAGCAGCTAACTTCATCGTAACTCTACGTCGGGGATCTCGGATTACTACTCCAACACTCCCTTTTTTATTAGGGCCCCTGGACGCTTCGTCAAAATATAGCGTATACGTCCACAATGGGTTTACACAACCTGCCATCACGAACTCCTCTATTCGTAATTATGATAGTCAAAATTTAGCATGTTTAGAGGGTGAACTGACGGCTCCATCCCACCTTCTTCATTGAACTCAACAGGGATACTTGTCAATAGTCGTAAGCAGTGATGACATAAGACTTTTATCTCCCACACAAAGGTGCTGTCTTCTTGCTCAATCACTTTGTATCCTTTGCTCCACCAGATAAGTTTCCCCTGATGGTATCTCTGCTCCAGATATGGGTGCTCCAAATAAGGAATTAACCACCCCATCAACCAGCTTTAAGCTATTTTGCAAGTCTCAAATCATCCCCAGCATGGACCTGCAATGCATTTCTCCATATTAGCATACTTAGAAATAATAAGGTTTAATCTTATTAAGATTAACCTTATTTTAAACTCTATTCCCTGTAGATCAGCTAATAGAGCCGTAGACCTATTTTTCCCTATCCTAATAATCTTGTAGGGGCCATCTCATCTAGGTTCCAGCTTCCCTGGAAACAGCTCCCTACGCGCATCATAGTATAGAACTAATTGCCCTTTTTTAAAGGTATACTTCTTCGCTTTAAGGTCGTGCAACTGTTCCAAGAAGCATTCTACACTTGCGACTGTAACATGGACCTTAGTAACGCAACCTTCTGGTTGTCTCAGACTATCATCAGCCATTCTAAGAAGGGTGGAGCTATCTTTTTGGATGCCTAGACCTAGCCTCTCCATCAACTCTGAACTCATGATATTGACGGAGGACCCAATGTCTACAATAGTATGTTCCACCAATATTCCACCCACATAGGCTGGAACCCTAGGGCAATTCTTTTCAGCATGATCAAACCAATCTTCCCCTACTCGTGCTATGCCCAAAGGTTCTACAATATATCCAATACACAGGATCTTCTTGAATTCCTTGCGTACTCCTGGAGATAATTTAATCAACTGCAAGAGGTTCACATCTGGTTTGACTTCGCAAAGAGAACTTGCTAAATCAAAATCATGATAAGTAGCCAAAGCTCTCTTTTCTCGCCAAACCATTCTTTCTTTTGGTCTTTGGATCGGTTTTGGTGCTTCTTTCTTAGCTCTTGCATTCTTTCTTGGCACTTCCTCATCCTTCTTAGGATCGATTTTTTTGTCAACGGGCCTTAGAGGTGAACCTTCCATGCTAGGACTCTAGAATTGCATCCCCTTATCCCCTTGTTTAGGGTTTCCCTCAACCGGTTTTGCATTATCTTTGTCAACCTCTTTAGCCTTTTGGCCTCTTGTCACGGCTCTTAGGTTAGAGGTTTCAACGTCATTGACGCGTACAGCCTCAATAAGGCTGACTCCATTGCCTTGTGGTAGTTCCTCTATAGTGGTTTTTCCCCTTTGCAGTATTTGTCTTGGTACATCATTTTGTTGCAAGTTATTACCTTGTGCTCTATGATTAACAGGACCTGGCTGTTTACTCCCTTGTTGGAGAGAACTAATCTTACTCCAACAGGTAGTGGCTAAATGACTTGACTTCCCACAAATATCACATTTAACATTTGGATAGTTTCTAGGAAAATGTTGTCCACCACACCACTTACAGCTGAATCTTGAGGGTCCACCCTCTTCAGGGCGTCGACTCCCTATTAGATTCTGCTGCTTCTTCAAGAAATTGACGTCAACAGCTATTTGCCGATATTGTTCAGAAATCATATCAGTGTAGTGCTTCATCATATCCTTAACTTCACCAAGGACATTAGATGCACTCGACTCGTAGCCTCGATCGTCTACCCGTCGTTCCATTGGCCTAACAATCTGATTTGGCATTGGTTGTTGACTCACAGGAACAACATTAGGGTTCGTCGAAACTTGGTCTCCAACATTTAGTGGAGCCAATTGACTTGCCATAGGCATAGTCACACTGGGAGGAGCTGGCAGCAAAGGTACATTCTGAACCATTCTTCCTCTCCCATTAGGGTTAGTCATAGGCATCCCTTGACTTCCATTTGTCAATGGTAGATTGCCTCTAGGTACTAAACCCGCATTAACATTCATTCAAGAGGAGTAGGCCGTTTGTAATCGCGCTTCTACTCCCTCTGCCTGCGTAATAGCGGTGTCTATATCAGCCAAAGCCACACTGCTCAATTGTACTTGAATATTAAAATCCAATCCATGCAAGAAGTATTGCAATTGGGCAATCGGCGGAATAGGAATGTAAGTTTGTAACTTACGAAACACTTCCTTAAGCTTCTTGGCATAGGCTTTCACATTCTCATGGGGTTCTTGGCGCGTTACATTCAAGACATGCAACCAATATTGGCCACCTCTTTCAGGGGCATATTCTCCTAGGAAAGTTGCATAAAATTGATCAATTATGGTTATGGTTCCAGACTCTATGCTATGATACCATACCACAGCCCTTCCTTTTAATGTCATATTAAAGAACATCATGGGATGTCCCTCATCTTGGATGCGATAATTGAACATTAATCTTTGGAATTCACAAATGTGAAATTCCACATCCTCTTCAGCTAACCCATTGAAAATGGGCAAAGGAACTCCTAAAGCTGGCAAATCCGGCGTCCCTGCAGGAATTGCAATGGGTTGTGCCATGGCGACAATCGGATTAGCAATGGGAGTTTGAACTGACAGAATCACACCCCCACTTGAAGTGGGTAGACTTGGTGGAAGAGAGGAAGAACTTGCGCTTCCTCCTGCACCTAACGGACTATGTGGAGCAGTTGGGTTACTAAGACCACTGCCTCTTATGCGTATCGAGCTACTCCTTTGAGGAGAATAACGACTTACAATCTCTAACCACCGTTTAGCCCTCTCAGCACGTTCTACTTTTTGTATTTCAGCTTGATGGTCCTTGTCAGAGGACATAAACCAATTTTCTTTTGGTCCCTAGAAACCCTAGATTCTAGAACCACCACTTATTGGTAGCTCTCGGCAGACGCACCACTAATGAGACCTGAAATGGGCCGATACTGGCTATAGCACTAGCCGAACCTCATGCTCATGACACATAAACACCCTCACGGCCTCGCGGACTAGGAGCATCAATCTAATGCTAAAGGACAAACTGCCCTAAAGCTTAATTAATGCGTTTATAGTTTATAGTCCAACGGTTCCCTTAAGCTCCTCAAAGGGAGAACCCATACACATTGGCAATGCCACGATCACACACATATGGAGGCAACCTCTCGGTAAACACACCGTGGCCTCACTGCAGCTCTCCTACATCGCAGGGATTGGCCCTTTGATGTGCTGCTCAACATATAACACAAAAAAACACAAACTCCTCTCTTTTATATTTCTCGTATTTCCAGGAGATATACCATATGTCCTCACTTAATAGTCCCTTAGGAAACCAACCCTCTATCCTACGGCAAGGGATAACCTCACACTCTCAATCGTGGGTCAAATTCCTAAGAAAACAATTGCTATGCAGTCCGTGAGATTTTCCTTTGATACCATAAACCATGCATAGTGCATAATGTGAATGGTCTAGTGCATAAACAAAAGAAAATCAGTATTGTGCATCGTGCGAAACCAATCTTTTCATGATTTCCAGGCTAACGTTTATGTAATGAGAACAGGCACCGAGGCTTACGCTCATGCTGCCTTTTCCTTTATTTTAAAACCGCGTCCTATAGCCATGATGCAACACATAAATAAGATTTGAGATTATACTTTGACTCTCAAACTCCCCTCTCACCCTACCGTTTAATGTTTTGGATTCGTTGATAGGTGAAAGAGTCATTTTATGTGTATTTCTTTATAGAGAAAGCGATAAACACGAACAAAAACATAGAAACGAAGGTAAACCGAGGCCAACCTCTTTCTCTAACTTCATTATACATTGCACAAACACTTATGTAATTTTTTGGAATTTTCCTTTTATCGTTTTCTAATTTTCTCCCATTTAAAAACTATTTGTCACCATTTTTTAGGTATTTTTCCTCTATTTTTCTCAATAAAAAATGATTAAAAATTAAGATTGATTGTGGGTTGTGGCCCTTAGGTTTCTTGACAGCAAAATTTCAGGTTTTGTTGATATTATGTCTCATATCTCCCCTTTATTTTGCAAAAAGCCCCCATTTTACCCCTTAAACGCGTGTTTTACGGGTTTTATACTATTAATTTCAGTCATATCACTTATGATTTTCTGATTTTCAGAACATAAACTGATAAAACTCATAGCAAAAAACATTATGATGCATAATCAGGCCATGGGAACAATATTTCATCAACCAAATAGCATAAAAACTCATTTTTTCTTCATAAAAATTGAATTACCGCTTAGGCTTTGTGTCTCGAGATCTTGGTTTTGCTACGGGACTATGGGTCAGCCCTCATTCAATGTCCAGCACCTTTAAAATCAGCAATCTTCATGTCTTCATTGATCCGGAAGCAATCCGGTTCCAACCAAACAAGCTTTCCTTCACCATTCTTCATTTTCCTCTTGCACACAAGAACATCCCCTTAAGGGAGAGAGAGGGAGGAGAGAGAAATACTAGAATCAGAATTCTTCATTCAGGCCACCATTGTACGAGTGAAGGGCAGCGATATGATCAGCAGAGAGTAGTCGAGCCCCATGATCACTTGGGTGGGTTGTTTGCAGGCTGTCATCTCCATTTCCCCCATCATGAGGCGCATTTTTCGGCCGTTCCATGGTGCCCTCTCCTCCACGTTTTTTTGCTTCTCCTCTCTCTCCACGTTTTTTCATGTGGCATAAAATGCTTCTTGGCCCCAAAGGTCACTACCCGACTTGGCCAAAACAAGTCCACCTTTTCAAATCTTGCCCATTTGTTGGCCATTTTGCCGTCCGGGCTTCGATTCGAGTGCTGTAAATTTCCGGGCATCCGGCTTGACATCCCGCATTGGTTGGCAACTCCTGACAACCCGCACGGCACTTTGAAAAATTATAAAAAATCAACAAGTGTCGATCGGGCGCCTTTTAAAAGTCGTATTTCACTTTGATGCTTAAAGCTGGAGCCACCGCCTTCGATGTTGAATATTTTTCCCCTAAATTCCGGATTTTTTGGCAAATTTTAGGCACATCCCGAGCTCAAAAATCTGCTCTCACTTTTTGTGACGACGGGGGTAAATTTTGTTATTTATATTTTTGTCACTTTTAACATTGGTATAAGGCCTATATCTTGTAGTGTTGATTAGCTTCCTCGAGCAAAGAAAATCTTAAAAGTATATGTAGGGCTATAGACCTTAACTTACTTGAAGCATGTTGTTACACTCATGGGGCTTCAAACAAATAATTACTTGATACCTCTTCTCTTGGTCCTTAAAGGCACCATCCAAAGATCTCATGCATCCAGTGGGAGGATGAAATGTAGTAATCACACGTTTGAGTACTTGAAAATCCTCCTTCTTTTAGCAAATCCATGGTGGGCTAGTAGAATGGTCTTTCCATTTGATGACTCTCATGGCCAAACTCTCAACATCCTAACTATATTGCATAAATCCTCCCTTATTTCTCATATCCCAATCAAATTATTCCAAATTCTAGACTGAACATTGTTAACAATATGGATAGGATCAAGAAAGTTATTACTCTTGAGGTGGGTGCAATATGATAGTTGAAAGAAGAAGTAATATCTACATAAATAAAAAAATGATGTATAGGTAGTGTTAGGAAATTCTCTTTATGCATTAAGCATACAAATGATAGCCTCTCATTATTCATGCTATATGGAGGATATTTCACATCAATCCATAGCTCCTAGTCTTTGATAGTGAATGATTGTGGTAAGATCCCATTCCAAGAGCTCACATATCCTTTAGAATGATCAAGAGAAAGAAAGGAATATTGGTTCTCATACATGAACTTTTTCAAGCTCGTGCAGAAGAAACCAATGATATTGGACAAAAAACAAGGCACATATCTAAAGATAATATAGAGAGACCTAAACAACATAATAGATGTAACTATCATTAGTTCCTAAGTGAATATAAATGATTAAACATCAAATTCTTCTTTCAATACTTGTGAGATACTTGCCATATCCTAACAAGTTCATGCATCATCAACATTAAGACAACCTTCAATGCGAACTTGCATTTTTATGGAGGTTGACATATATCATGTAGATCAATATCCATCCAAAGTATCTCTAAGTCCCTACTTATGCATTTTTTCCTCATGAAAAATGACATCATGGTTGTGAATAACCTTGCAACCTTGTGGATCCCATAGGTGATAGCCCATCTCACCTACATCCCCATAACCAAGAAAGATGCATTTTATGGACTTCTGATCCAACTTATTGCACTTGTCCTTGGGAACATGGCAGAATGCCTCACAACCAAAGGCATGCAAATGGGCATATAATAGAGGTTTTCCAATCCATACCTCCTCTACAACCTAGCAATCAATAGCAGTGCAAGGGGGCTTGTTAATCAATGGTAGTAGTAACTATCTCAACCCAAAATTGTTGGGTTAAGCCTAATTGGCTAAGCATACTGTGGACTGATCACTCTTGAATCATCTTACTTATGCATTCGATAATACCATTATGGGGAGGAGTGTAGGGGGCAATCAACTAACGCTTAATATCATACTCATTGGAAACCTGCTCAAAAGCTTTTGAGACATACTCACTCTCATTATCTAACCTTAGGTAATTCAACCTATACCCATATTAGTTCTCAACAAGAGCAAGCCAATGCTAAAAGGCAAACAAGACATCATATTTTTGCTTAATTGGGAAAGCCTAGACCTTATGTGAGAAATCATTAATGAATGTGACAAATTACTTCACACCACTTAGCGACTAACAAGGCATGGGACCACATACATCTGAATGAACAATAGCCAAAGGCTCACCCATGTGTTTCATGCTAGACTTCTTATCCATACTATATGTCTGCATGCTAAATAAATAGTGATCATAAGATTAAAAACACTTGTACTCTAGGAGTGGAAGATACTACAAACTAGTAAGAATTTTCATTCCTTTCAAAGATATGTGCCCAAGGCAATGATACCAAAGATATACATGTGGAACTGTAGTCGCAGCCACAAAACATGGTCAACTGACCCTAATATAAGCAAAGGATAGAGGGTGCTAGACTTAGCACCACATGCAATAACAAGATTCCCATAGGAAATCTTCCATGAGGAATCACCAAAAGAGACAATATAACCTACATCATCCAAGGTGCCAACAGAGATAAGGCTCTTTGTGAGAGCCAGTACATGACGTACATCATGAAGAGTGAACATGCTGCTTAAACTAAAATGTACCTGGGCATCACCAATACCAACGATTCCCAATGCCAAGTCATTATCCAAAAAACCTTATTCTTGCTTGTTTGAGCTTATGCTTGAGAGAGGGAGTGCGACAGAGTGAGAGAGTGAGTGTGCAAGGGTGAGGGACCATGGTGGAGAAGCTCTCCATCTTCTTCTTCTTCTTCTCTTGCGTGCGGTAGTGGAGCATGGAACTTGGAGCTTGAGGATTAAGCTGCACCTTGGATAGTGGAGCTACCAAAGTGCTTGAAGGAGGAGGCAACTCGATCGAGCATGGAGATAAGATCACCACACTTGTAGGTATGAGAGTGCATACAATTATGTAAGAAGTAGCGATTGCACTTGGCTTGAAACACTTGAAGCAATAAGCAGTCCGTGGGTCTTGGCGGTTAAGCGAGAGAGCTCCCACAGTCCATGAGGCCGTCCACCTCGCATGCTTGCTCGAAGTGCTCCATAAAGCTATACGAGTCATTCCCAGGGCGATACTTGTCGAGTTGCTTAGCAACTGTAGGTATTTTGGTCTAGCTCTTGGATTTTGGCCTGATTCCTAGTCCTGCTAGCAACATAGTCATAGGGCAGCTCCACTCTACTCTATAGCTGTATTATCTAGGAGTCGCTTCATGAGAAGATCACTCAATGTAAGATCAGCCTCCATTACTCTCTCCCTCTTAGCATTTGGTCATGCCCTAGTTCTATTAGTGAGAGTTAAGACACACTGAACCTCGCACATTTCAATAGCAAGAATTTATGAATATTAGAGGAAAAATAGACTTCGTCGAAGGCGGCGGTGGCAATTAGTACGATTTTAAGTAGCAAGTGTCTAAAGCGCTAATGCTTATTTTCATGGAAATCAAACAGGGCGGATGGTTGAGTTGGAGTTTTCCTAGATGTAAAATGGTGTCAGGAATCCAACGCAAGTCTCGGATCTCCATTTTGAGGTCGTTTGATCCCCCATTTAATCCCCACAAGGTTTGAGGTTGTGAAGCAGCTATTGGATCTGGAAGCCGGGAAGAGCGTGACGGAGCCCAGCTTTGTAGATTTCAATGCCATGGAGCCAACCGTCTAATCGAATCGCGAATCGGAGTCCGTTTGCACCCCCAAACAGGCTGAAAACCCTTCCATAGTAGTGTGAAAGTGGTTTTTTTTAAAGTGGACATTTTATAAATGAAATGAAATGAAACTCTAAATGAAGAAAACATGCAAAAACATGTCGTGATGCAAGGAGGGGCGTTTTTTGATTAACGCCCCATTTTTTGGGGATGTATGTGCCTCTTGGATACTCAATCATGTAGAGAGAGAAGGGAAAATCCCTGATCCATGCAGAGAGGGTAAGATTTTGATGGTAACCATGTGCAATATGATGAAGGGAATGAAATTTTGATTTTTAGTATTTCTCTCTCCTCCCTCTCTCTCTTGCATAGAGGCAATTCATGTGCAAGAAATTAAGAAGAAGAGGGGCTAAAGGATTCTTGTCTCGGCTGTGATCGGATTGCTTCAAGATGAAGAGGAGGCTGAGGAAAAAGGTTCAGCACTGAAGAATGGTTGCTGATCAGTCTGTGGGCTGCTCAGAATAATTATTAAAAAACCCGCAACACACAAGGCACACGGTATGCTCCAATTTTATGAAGAAATTTGCTTGTTTTTGTTGTTTCATGGTCCAAATGTTGTTCATATGCGATGAATTTTTGTTTGAACCTTGTTTGCATCATGTGAGGGCTGTAACTATAGAAATACAGAACCCATAATGATTTAGAGCTGTTATTAATTCTTTAAAATCTGCAAAATATCATTTTTAATAGAAATTAGTGGTTTTTTTTCGATTTTGAGTTGGAGAAAAGGAGTGAAAATGGGATAAAATCAGAGAAAATGTTAAGTTTCGGTCAAAATAATAAGCCAATACAAATAAATAATAAAATATCTATTTTTATGAATAATAAATAGGAAACAATAGTAAAAATAGGAAAAATTAGGGTTTTCGAGCTTAAAAAATATGAAAAAATAAGATTTATGTGCGTAAATGTTTGGCAAGGTTAAAGCATGAGGTCAAGCCTCACTTTGGCCTTGTCCTTGTGTTATAGTCTGTGTTTATTGATTTTTACATACAAAAATGATACAAAACAACCATTTACACCTATGCACCGTAGCAACACCTAAACGGTGAGGGGAGAGTGAACTTTGTGCGACGATCTAATTGCTCAAAAGATACAAATTCTAATTTTCCTCTTTGTGCATAGAATTTACAGATCGTTCTGTAATATTTCCGCAACGAAATATTAATGACCCTAGACCCCGCGCAAAAGCAACCCAAAGTAATCTCTCGCAATAAAGATACACTGGTCTAAGTGCTCCATCATCGTGCATTTACAATACAATTTCCGCGTACTGCATATGAAACCGTAGCCCAAAAACGTAGGCCTCTGCGGGAACTCCCCTTCAAGGGACAAAAAAGATAATGAATTAATTGTAAAAAAATTTTTAACTCCCTCCCCTTCAACCGTCGCATGGTGGGGAGAGGGAGTATGTGTGGAGCTTGAGTGGTGGAAGGGCATGGGGAGGGGAAGCATGCTACCTGCCACTTATGTGGCTACCCCCCCTCCCCCCCCTTCAACCCATATAAACCCCCCCTCCCAAGCTTGGGGGGGGCATCATCATCGTGGAGCTGCCCATCGATGTCCTGCTGCTGCCGCCCCACTGCCGCGCCGCCAGGTTGCTACGCCCCATCATCATCATCATCATCGTCATCATCTCCCTTATCGTCATCTTCACCATCATCATCATCATCTCCAATCATTTTCTCCACATCATCTCCATGTGTCCAGAAGCTTGAGAAGCTTCTATTGAAGCTTCTCTAGGCCTTGTTCACCCGTGCCTCCTGAATTTTTAATCCGTGTTCCCCAAGGCATATTTCCCGTGCCACGAGGGAGATCCTGGACTGAAGGCAATTTCAAAAATCGAAAAAGGGGGCCAAGGGAGAGTTGCTGAGACGAAATCCACTGCGTCAATGGCTCCTAAGCAAAAGTCGAGAGGAGCGCGCGCGGGGAGCTTCCACCCAAAGTACGAGAGTGGACAACGCCTCAGTATTGAATGCCCAGGTTCTGAAAATTAACCCCACATGGAAATGATACATTAAGCATGTTTTATATTCTCGTAGGGAAGTTTAAATGCATTGGGCTCATTCGATCTACAAAGTTTAGTTGCATGTTGAGTATTTGCAATTGCTTGCATTTCTGTGGTCAAGGGTAGTTGTAATTCTGAACGTATGATGCATAAGTAAAAAGACGGAATTGTGCAAAGGCATCCTTGTTGCATCGTGCAAAAAGGACATGGCATATAACACGTAATGCACTTATATAATAATTCCCTAGTTGTGACTCGTGTATAAGATAATCGTAGACGCCCATTAAATGATGTCCAAATAGTTGCAATGCATGGAAAGGATTTATGAACTTTGCAAATTGCATGCGATGATAGTTACATTTTAGGTTGGGTTAAGTGCTAAAGGAAGGATTAAATCAATGATGGACTCATGGCATTCGCTCATGTATGGAGTTCTTTTATCAAAGTTTGAATGCATCTTCATTAAAAATATTAAAGCTTTGATTTTGTTGCATCAACGTAAGGTTTATAATAGTTAGCTCTGAATGTCAATCATTATAGTATAGGGCAAGGAAAAGAAAGAACTCTATAGATCCTTTAAGTTGCATAAAGGCAAAAAAGGTCTATGGTCTCGAAATTGCATGGAATGATGCATCTCACCTATCTTGCATTTACTTACATCTTTTAGGGGAAAGTACTTGCAAATTTAGAAGAAAGTATTTGCATCTTTAAAAGGGAAGATAATCTTAAATCGTAGATTGGTTAGATCAACTAAGTAATTCCCATATAATTGAGTAGCTTACATGAGAATCATAAAGGTATGATTAGTTAGCATATGACGACCACCTCACTGTGCTAGGTAGGGTTAAGCTATGATAAAATTCTGCCTAGTATCACACTTGGGATGCCGATTTAATACTTCCAATCTTAAAGGTCCTACCTACATCCACGAAATGTTAGGATTATTTAATCGCCGTGCAAGAATGATCTAGGGTTCCCACCCTCAGGATCAGTTGACCAAACACTAGACCTCCGCAAGGAATTTAGGAACCCTAGGGCCAAAACGACTATCAGCCTAGTAGGGTCAAGGTTTTGGATTGGGCCAATAGGACTCCCAAACCCTACATCTTGATCAAATGTATTCTTGACCAAGGAATATCGTGTGATGAGAAAATAATCCCACAAGCTAGGTGCTGACACCTATCTCGTGCAACAAGCTGCAACGTCGTATGGTCTTGTGTCTAAATCACAAAATAGTATTACCACTCCTTAGACCAAGTTTGGCGAGTTCTAAGTACAAGTCTAATTTTCTAGAGGATGAGTAGTCATCCTGCTACATCACTCTTCCTTGGACTTATCTGCCAAGCTAGGGGAGTTACGAATTTGCTAAGAAAGTAGTTGACCTACCAAGTTAGGGCGACAAGGTTGCCTAGGATTTATTGACCTTAATATATGGAAACCTAAGGTATTGACAATTTGGGTCAACAGGGTATAAATCCTAACCCAAGGAAAAAAGGGTTAACAAGCAACTCAGCTTACGAAACCCTTGGGATCTTGCCAAGTCACGAATGATCCAGGATCGAATGTTGGAAGTATTCGAGAAGAAGGAATTACACCTTAGTAGTTGGCCATACGAACGACCACTGGAATGCTCGTGATTGTACACTTAGGTGCACTGTTTGTACTTCTTTGCTCAAGGAACTAATTCAGGAAAAACAACTAATGCTTCAGGTTAAAAGCTTGGAGAGAGAGGCAGTTCAGTTACCTCCGACAGTTTGTCTGACCCTATTCAAGGGCGTTGTTAGCTGCGTCGGTTATGTGGACTGAACTCGCTGCGAGGAGGCCTCTCCGTGGGTGCTACTTGGAGCAGGAGGACGCCTGGGTGCCAGGGGAGGCTCTGGCCGTAAATCCCTTGCTTCTGGATCCTGCACAAGAGGCCGATGTGACTCGAGATGGGATCTCGAGGCCCGCAAACTAGTCAACGGGCGAAACTTGGAATAGCGATCCCTGAGGATTGCTAGAATAGCCTTCGGGCAGGTTTATTTGATGTATTCCAAAGACTAATAAATAAAGATCAAATGTTGAAAAAGGAACTTGCTTGACATTGTTTTCTATGTCAATGCTTAAGTTACGTGAAGGGACCAGTGATTAATTTGGTTAATTGAGGAAGCTATTTTTGCTTGTCAAACTAAATGCGGTAGGTAATTAGATAACTAAAGCAACCCGAGGAAAGTGTGGTGGACGCGACCCTGGGTCCATTCTATGAAAGGGTGGTCCCGATTGGCCGGGAACTTTTCTCAAAGGAATTGATAGCGAGGTAACAATGACCTAGAATCTATAGAGCTAGAGTCTCGATTTATGTTATTTTAGGGGAACAGAATGGGACTATGCCTTACGGGCAGAGAGGTCGAGCTTCGCATCTCTCTCGTTTCCCATTCTCCTTGAACCAAGTGCAATATAAATCCGCTTCGACTGTGATGTTTCTGCGCAAAGTAGTTCGTCTGGGGCTCGACGCTAGCTACCTCCTAAGAACTTGACTATTAGGGAAACCCTGATTTAGGTCGGCGGTCCTAAGTGGGAACGACCAAGTGCTTCCGCTTCGTGGTAGACTCGGGAAGATCTAGATCGCAAACCACGTGACATTCCTTGTGAGTGCCAGGCAGTGCTTTCTAGACTCTCTTCCCGATGGGCTGCTAAGACGTGTCCTATAAGTGGACAGGGGGGACACGTTACAGTTGGTATCAGAGCGAACCAACGGGATCTAATAATTACAAGGAAACTTAATGAGGGGAAATAGAGCAATGTTGCCATTAAGATCATTTTCTTACTTACTTGAATGCTGGCCTGCAGAGTCGCGAAGCATGGAAAAAATTCTTGGTGTTCCAGGTTATGTTTATGACCGCAATGCGTGCTTCGAATTATCCGACGGAGGCTAGGCATGATGAATATTCTAGACTGTATCTACAATCCTTCACCCCTATACGTGGAACGGAGATGGACAGGTGAATCAGGAATATATTACATAGCGGCCCACTGACTTGCGTACCTTTAGACCAACTTGAAGAGAATCAAGTGGATGGAGGATTTAAAGATCGTGAAGCTGTTCATCTTTGTTGAGGCTCACACAAACGCAACCCTACATGTCGGCGGTCGAAAGGTCAAGCAGAACAAGTATGTGTACGAGGAAGTGACTCGAATAATCCCTGCCGACAGAATCAAGGTACTGGGAGATTATGAGAAGAACGAGTATTAAAGGAAAGGATACCCCAAGCTTCCTATGACCTATCGATTCCTGAAAATCTACGACCCCTCTCCATATTATTACTCAGTCCCCGTAGCTGAATGTAACACAATCCTATTTTCCCTAAACTGATGTATCAGCTTGTTCTACCTTCCTAAAATAAATGTACTCGAAAGGGCTATGCCCACATGAATGAATAAGATTTTTTTAAATCACTGACTATCTTGGCTGTAAGTGTTGGTAAAGGAGTTAAGTGATTAGGTCACTTGGCTAAAAGTTGAACTGGGCATATTAATGTAATGTGAGAAACATTTAGCAAATTTTTAACGTAAAGAATCTTATTGCCCAAGCACAACCTCAAGTGCAGATTCCTAGTCCGACCCCTACACTAAGTACGACTGTAACTCAAGAGAAGAAGTTTCTTCTCAAACAAATCTCACCGATAATACAAGAGGTGCAGACCAAGCCAAGGAATAATAGGACTTGGTCTTACAGGGATCAGAACAAGGGAATGCTTAGGTCTTAGGCCAAGAGAGCGCAGGGCCAAAACCAGGGACAAAGGAAGAAAGCTAGGGCGAACATTGTCAACAACTTCGCTCCTACACAAGGTAATGGCTGCAATCTCCGTTGCTTCCATTGCAACGAGCCTGGTCACTTTAAAAGACAGTGCCCCAAGCTTAGCAGAGGACAATGCCAAGGGCCATCCCAAGGAGCCATCCATGGCCAAGGAGCCACTGTCATGGCCAGAGGGAGAACCTCCAGTGTTGCCAACATGGAGCTGGGTGATGAAGAAGATCCAACCATGGAAGCTGACATTGAGAGGGCAACGGTTCATGCCGCTCTTCACAAAAAAGGCCCGAATCGACAATTCTCGATGATTCAAACACCATCATGTTTATCAAGGTAAAAGCTTCAAAACCTTGATTGATTGTGGCAGTACACATTCCTTCATTTCACCAGTCTGTGCAAAAAGAATATGAATAGTCACAAAAGATGCACCTACCTTACTTGTGGAATTAGCAAATGGTTGTGAGGTCTCTTGTACCGGGCAAACTGCTAAGGTGAAATTCCTATGGGGTGGAAAGTCGAATTCGGTCAGATTCCGAGTAATGAACCTAGGTGTCCACGAATGTTTGCTCAGAATGGATTGGCTAATACCCAATGATGCCCACATTCACTGTGGGAAGGGCCAAGTCTCCTTTCGAAATTACGAAGGGGAGCTAGTTACAACTCAAGGAGAGGCTGGTAAGCCAAAAATTCAGCTGGCAAAAGCAACATGGATAATGAAAGGAGTTAGGAAGGGCCTACCTGTCTATTTGATTAAACTAAATAAGCTAAATCAGAATCAGGAATCTAGGGAAGAACCTTCATGGTTAAAGGAATACGCAGACGTATTTCCTGAAGAGCTGATAGAACTTCCTACTCAAAGGGAAGTCGATCACAAAATCAAGCTAGCACCAGGAGTTGCACCAATCGCAAAGAGGCCATATAGGATGTCCATCCCAAAAGTGATTGAGCTGAAGGAGCAACTCAAGCAACTGTTGGACCAAGGCTACATCCATTCTAGCAGTTCGCCATGGGGAGCTCCAATGTTGTTCCAGAAGAAGAAAGATGGAATGCTTCGGCTATGCATTGACTACAAAGGATTGAATCAATCAACCATTAAAAACAAATATCCCATTCCAAGAATAGATGAACTTCTTGACCGTCTTCAAGGTGCGAAGATCTTCTCTAAGATAAATCTCAGGTCTGGATATTATCAGATAAGGATCAAGGAAGAAGATATCCCAAAGACGGCATTCAGCACAAGGTATGGACACTTTGAATTCCTAGTCATATCATTCGGACTGACAAATGCTCCTGCTACCTTTAATAGGTTAATGCAGGATATCTTTAGGCCCTATCTTGATGACTTCGTACTCATCTTCTTTGACGTTACCCTAGTCTACTCCAAGCAGGAAAAAGATCATGAACTCCAGCTTCTCATTGTCCTTGAAACAATGAGAGCACACAAGCTTTATGCTAAGAAAAAGAAGTGTGCATTTTTCAAGCGACAAATCGAATATCTGGGATTCATTGTATCAGCAGAAGGAATTTTAGTAGATCTGGCCAAGGTAAGAGACATTCTGGAGTGGCCAACATCAACTTCTATCAAGGAAATACATAGTTTTCTTGGATTGACAAGATGGTACAGGGTCTTTATCAAAAACTATGCTTCGATTGCATCACCCCTAACTGATCTACTAAAGAAGCAAGTATCAATTGTATGGTCACCTGCTGAACAGTCCAGCTTTGACAAACTAAAGCAAAGCTTGGTATCAACACCCATCCTAAAACTTCCTGATCTTAGTAAGAAGTTTAAAGTGATAACCGATGCTAGAGCACTTGCCTTAGGATGCGTGCTCATGCAAGAAGGTCACCCCATAGCATACTCTTCAAGGAAACTGAAGAGCCATGAAAGGAATTATGCTATCCACAATCTGGAGTTGTTGGCTGCCATCCATGCTCTCAAACTTTGGAGACACTACTTGCTGGGTAACAAATTTAACTTAGTGACGGACCACAAAAGTCTTAAATAGATTTTCACCCAGAATGAGCTCAATATGAGGCAACGTCGATGGATTGAAGTACTAGAAGAATATGATTTTGAAATCAAATACCGGCCTAGAAAGGAGAATGTAGTTGCCAATGTACTCAGTCGCAAGGCATTTCTGAATTCTCTAATTTTGCAAGATCCATCAATAGCAAGATCTCTAGCCACAAAGGTATCCATGCCAAACAACCCAATTCTTGAGCTAGCTAGAGAAGAGGCATGTCATGACCCAACCTATCAGAAATTGCTAAGGGAGATCCCCATCAAAGATCAAGACCCGAACCTACAAACGAAGTATCAAGAATTCTCTATCCATAGAGGACTTGTCTACTTTAGGACAAGATTATGTATCCCGACAAGCCAATCACTCAAGCAAAAGATACTTTGGGAAGCCCATGACTCCCCTTTCTTAGGATATCCTGGCTATGCCAAGACCCTTAATGCGGTCAGGAAGAGCTATTATTGGGATAGCCTCAAAGGTGACGTTCTTAAATATGTCACGGAATGTTTGTCTTGTCAACGCATTAAGGCCCAACATGTCAAAATGCCAGGGAAATTGCAACCACTTGGCATTCCCCAAATGAAATGGGAATTCATTAGTATAGACTTTGTTGTTGGCCTCTGCCCCAAGTTCAGGGAGGATACAACTCCATTATGGTCGTGGTGGATATGCTCACCAAGGTTGCACATCTTATCCCTATTAAGACAAACTATAAATCCTCAGACATCGCAAGGTTATTCATCAAGGAGATATTCAAACTGCATGGGTTACCCAGAATAATCATTAGTGATCGTGACTCTATCTTCACCTCACACTTCTGGAGGGCTATCTTTGAGGCCATTGGGACTCAACTATGTTTCAGTACAGCTTATCATCCCCAAATTGATGGTCAAATAGAACGAGTCAACCAAGTCATTGAAGATATGCTTAGGGCACACTGCTGTTGCGAACCCAAAAAGTGGATTCAATATTGCATGGATTAGAATGAACTATTCATTTTAGGCCAAGAGGGCCAGCTAGTTTGCAGTGAAATGTTTTATTTCATTAGGCCAAGAGGGCCAGTTGTTTATTTAGTACGGGGTGCAGTTAATGGTTTCTTGTTTTAGTTATGTTCTAGACAGGTTCAAAGAAGCGCTTGGAAGGAGCCTTTGTCGCGTGGAAGCTTCTCGTGGCCCCATCCATGTGATATCTCTCCTTTACGAGTGCCTGTTCTTTCATGTTATATGTATTTATGTACTTAAAGGGGGTTTTTTTTCTTGTTGGGGACTAGCAATCAAGGCATGAAGTTCCAGGTTTAGGTTAGGCATGTTTGAGGGAGGTCTGAGTAGTTGTTGGCTTCTGTAAAGACATTGTCAAGCATTAAAAGGCCTTTTTTTGATGGGAGTTCTAGTGACCCTGTTTCTGCCAGCCCGCTAGGCAACCGTTCTAGGAGTTCTTACTAGTTATGAGGCAGTTAGAGAAGCCTGTAGAAAAAAATGATGATGCTAAAAAAATAAAATCCCCTGAATTTCTCAAAGAAAGTATATATATACGGAGGTGTGTAAAAAGGGGTTCTAACCCCTATAAAAATAGAAAAGGAAAGAAAGAAAAATCCTTGAGCTATTGTTTATCGCCTTGCGAAGGCCTGGTAGGTTCTTGTGGATGACACAAGATTCGGTGCCAATGCCTTGTCTTCCTTGGGGTGACATCTTGCCATTTAAAAAAAATACAGAATAAAAGAAGGTTGGAGGGAAAATAAAAGTGAGCGTTAGAAAAGGATTAAGTGTTGCCTTACGAGGGCTTGGTAGGTTCTTGGGTACCAAGACAGGACCTGAGGCCAATGCCCTGCTCTCCTTGGGTCACTACGCTCAGCTCCCTCCTTTTTACATGCCCGAGTAGGGAAAAATAAAAGGCTAAAAGAGAACAACTGTGCTAAAAGAGAAAATATTTCTTGATCAGGCTATAGGAGTCCTCGCCTAGGAGGAGTTCCTGGTTGAGTTGTCCTTAGTTAGGTAGGTAGTTCAGACCACCTCTTAGTTAGGGCGACCTCTTTGATAGTTCTTTTTGGCTTGGTTGTGTTGCAGTAGTTGGTTAGCGATTGGCTTCAGACTTTCTGTCAGATTATGCTAGGCTTACTCCTCGTGGATTTCATGCCTTGGTTTTGTTAGGGGATAGGGCATGAGCTGTGATGTGTTGTGTTGTGTATTTTTTGTATCAACTTGATGCTACTTTTTGTTGTTTATGTGCAGATCTATTCATGGGATTCGACAGGCTGAGTCGCCCTATCTTGTGGTCGCCAATTACAGATGATTTTTTATGTCGAGAAGTGCTTAAAAATAGTCAAAAAATAGGAATATCAAGGAAAAAATAGACTTCGTCGAAGGCGACGGTGGCAATCAGTACGATTTTAAGCGGCAAGTGCCTAAAGAGCTAATGTTTATTTTCATGGAAATCAAACGGTGGCGGATGGTTGAGCCGGAGTGTTCCCAGATGTAAAATGGCGTAAGGAATCCAATGCAAGTCTCGGATCTCCATTTCGAGGTCGTTTGATCCCCCATTTAATCCCTGCAAGGTTTGAGGTTGTGAAGCAGCTGCTAGATCTGGAAGCCAGGAAGAGCATGATGGAGCCCAACTTTGTAGATTTCGATGCCATGGAGCCAGGCGTCCAATGGGATCGTGAATCGGAGTCCGTTTGCACCCCCAAATAGGCTGAAAATCCTTCCATAGCAGTGTGAAAGTGGTTTTTTTTTGAAGTGGACATTTTATAAATGAAATGAAATGAAACTCTAAATGAAGAAAACATGCAAAAACATGTCGTGATGCAGGGAGGGGCATTTTTTGATTGACGCCCCATTTTTTGGGGATGTATGTGCTTCTTGGATACTCAATCATGTAGAGAGAGAAGGGAAGATCCCTGATCCATGCAGAGAGGGAAAGATTTTGATGGTAACCACGTGCAATATGATGAAGGGAATGAAATTCTGATTTTTAGTATTTCTCTCTCCTCCCTCTCTCTCCTGCATAGAGGCAATTCATGTGCAAAAAATCAAGAAGAAGAGGGGCTAAAGGATGCTTGTCCGGATGTGATCGGATTGCTTCAAGATGAAGAGGAGGCTGAGGAAAAAGGTTCAGCACTGAAGAATGGTTGCTAGTCGATCTGTGGGCTGCTCAGAATAATTATTAAAAATCCACAACACACAAGACATGCGGTATGCTCCAATTTTATGAAGAAATTTGCTTGTTTTTGTTGTTTCATGGTCAAAATGTTGTTCATATGCGATGAATTTTTGTTTGACTCTGTTTGCATCATGTTTGAGGGCAGTAACTGCAGAAATACAGAACCCCTAATGATGTAGAGCTGTTATTAATTCTATAAAACCCGCAAAACGTCATTTTTAATGGAAATTAGTGGTTTTTTTCGATTTTGAGTTGGAGAAAAGGGGTGAAAATGGGATAAAATTAGAAAAAATATTAAGTTTCAGTCAAAATAATAAGCCAATAAAAATAAATTAGAAAATATCTATTTTCATGAATAATAAATAGAAAAAAATAGTGAAAAATAGAGAAAATTAGGATTTTTGCGCTAAAAAAATATGGAAAAATAAGATTTACGTGCATGAATGTTTGGCAAGGTTAAAGCATGAGGTCAAGCCTCAGTTTGGCCTTGTCCTTTGTGTTATAGTCTGTGTTTATTGCTTTTAACATATAAAAATGATAGAAAACAACCGTTTACACCTTTGCACTGCAATAACACCTAAACGGTGAGGGGGGAGTGAAGTTTGTGTGACGATCTAATTGCTGAAAAGATACAAATTCTGATTTTCCTCTTTGTGCATAGAATTTAGGGATCGTTCCATAATTAAATATAGGCGACTAGTAGCACAGAAGTTCCGGTGCTAGTCCCTAAAGCAGCGTAGCACGTAACACTTAGTTAAGATTCATGAAAGGGCTATTTTTCGCACCTCACATGGCTGGTTTTTTAAATCATAAAATGGTTGTGCACAATTTTCATACACCTTGCATCAAGCATGCCATGTGGTATCTCCTGGAACGCTGAATTATGAAAGAGTGGAGTTTGTGCGAATGTTATATGTGTTGGTGATGCATCTTGGGGCTAATCCCTGAGGTGTAGGAGAGTTGCAGTGGAGCCGCGGCAATCAACCGAGAGGTGCTTCCCTATGTGTGTATTATAAGGCATTATGCCTATATGTTATGGGATCTCCCTTTGAGGAGAAGGGAAGGTGAACGTTGGACTACATATTAGATACAAACGCAAAATTATCATAAGCATTTAGTGCTTAGACGCTCCTAGCCCGCGAGGCCGTGTGGTGGGGCTGTCTGTTGTATGCATGAGGTTCGGCTAGTGCCATAGCTAGTGTCGGCCCATTTTAGGTCCCATCACCTCCCTACTGCCTTACAACAACATATACAGCTCTCTCTCTCTCTGAAACCCTTAGTGTAGAAATGAGTTTCCACCTTGTCCTTCATTCTTCCACTCCCCTCCTTCTCTCTTTTCTCTCTTAATGCCTTGAAGCCCCTTTTTCTTCTTGTTTTACCCTATTTTACAACAGTAACCCTAATGTTTGTTTCCCTATTTTTCCTAAGTTTTCCCTATCTAAATACATCCAAATCACAAGCAAACACTTAAGCTAATCCAACCTACTTGCCTAAACCTTAAAAACCAAAATACTTACTTGCAAAAGAGATCAAATTCCCTCTAACTCCCTCACTTTCTACCTATCTCAAGCACCGTTTGGGGCAAACCCTACTCCAATGCTCGATTCGGAGTGTGTAAGCACTCAAAGCTTAAATCCATAGATTTTGGCCAATGGAACCAAAATATGGAAGCTCTCACTCAATCGTCAAGACCTATGGATAGCTTATTATTTCAAGCGTTTAAAGCCAAGTGCAATGGCTACCTCTAACATAGCCGTGCGTACTCTCACACCTATGAATGTAGTGAGCTTACCTTTATGCCCGATCGAGTTGTCTCCTCCCATGAGCTATCCAGCAGCTCCATGATCCAAGGTACAAGCTCAAGCAAGCTTGATCCTCAAGCTCCAAGCTCTAAGTTCCATTGCAAGAGAAGAGAAGAGAAGAGAAGAGAAGAGAAGAGAGGAGAAGATGAAGAGCTTCTCCACCATGGTCCCTCACCCTCACACACTCACTACCTCACTCCCTCACACTTCCTCTCTCAAGCACAAGCATAACCAAGAACAAGAATAAGAAGAAGAAGAGGAGGAGCGCTAGTTTTGGCCACATGCAATAATGAGCTTCTTCATTCCCTTTTTTCTTTTTATACTTGTCCTACTCCTCTTGGGCACCCATCCCTTTTTTACACAACTGGCCATTTTAGGCTAGGTCCTCTTTCCCTATTTTGTTCCTATTTACATTGTTTCTTCACCCATGCTTGTCTACATTTAGAAATCGCACAAGAGGGAGCATGGCACTCTTATAGCTAAAATGTGCATTTTCCCTTTTCCACTTCCCTTGGACTTTTAAATTTTCTTATTGCACTTTTGACCCTTTTCCTCCTACTATTCTGTTGGACTGCTTACATCTTTTTTATTTTCATTACTTTCTTTGCACCGAGGTTAACATATACTTGTTGTAGTATAGAGCAATGTAGGTTGGCTTGGTGCCATCAGAATCAATTAGGTTTATGCTTGGAAGTTTATAAAGGCTTAGCATATATGATGGGAGTGATGGATAATGGGCGAATACAATTTATTGGTGCCTCTATTGATAAAAGGGTGGTTTTGCCACATGTATCAATTGCATTAAGATGCCATGGCCATAGTACGAAGTAAGGAGAAACTTGATCTCTTTATAACAATGACATGTAATCCAAAGTGGTTAGAGATCACTAATGCTTTATTACGTGGAAAAACTACTTATGATCATCTTGATTTGACTACTCGAGTCTTTCATAAAAAACATGTTGATATGATGCATACATTGTTGAAAAGGAATCTATTTCGAAATGTTGCAAGCTATGTTAGTATGATTGAGTTTCAAAAGTGAGGGCTAGCACATTCTCATACTTTGCTAATTTTGGATCACCCTTTAAACCCTTTGAAGCATGCCATTATGATAGATTTGTTTGTGTTGAGTTTCCTAATAAAGTAAAGTTTTCAGCTTTGTTTGAAGCTATCTCCAAATGTAATGTCCATGGTCCTTGTAGTGCATTGAATCCCTAGAGCCCTTGCATGCGTGATGGTCAACGTACTAAAAATTTTCCTCCAAGGTTTGTGAATGTGACAACTATTGATAGCTTTGGCTATCTTATTTATAGAAGATGAGATGATGGAAACACAGTCCTGATAAAGGGTAATACTATTGATAATCGATGGATTATTCCATACAATCCTTACTTAAGTAAAATATAATGCACATACACATATTGAGGTATGTTGAATGATGGAAACTGTTAAGTATTTTTATTGTATATACAAGGGACGTGATCTTACAGCCATTGAATTTTCTATTGGAAACTCAAGGTTGAATGGTACAACCATCCCTGAAGTGGATGAGATCAAAGGTTATTTAGATGCACAATGTGTTTCTACTTCGGAAGCATATTGGTGAATATATGATTGTGCATTGCACAATGAGAAGCCTGATACACAGTGATTGAAGGTGCACTTGCTTGATGAGAATTATGTGGTTTCAAGATACAAACAATATACCATATGCAAAATGAAGATATCATGAAAACTACTCTTATGGAATGGTCTGTGTGCAATTGTATTCATCTAGAGGCTCAAGCTATTCTCTATTAAGACTTCCCAATGTATTGGACGTGGAATGCATGGTGAAATATGTGGATGAAGAGGAAGCATGGAAATACATGCGGTCAAATATACTTTGTGTTTCCTACATGTGGTGAGCATTATTACTTGTGGATGCTCTTAACAGTGTCTCGAGAATGTATGTATTTTGAGGATTTGTGTATTGTTGGCAATGTGAACTTTTAAGGAGGCTTGCATTGCAAAGGGTGTGTGATGATAACTGCATAGCTTAGCAAGTAAACACTTATAAAGAAATGTCTTTCTAGACCCACTGGGACCATTTAAAAAAAAAATCCCCAAAGTTTGTACAAATCACATCTATAATTGCATTATATGCAACTCTTTGTTTGTCATTCAACATTGCTCCATAGAAACACAAACTCTACGTTGATCTAGTATATCATATGCATGTTCAATTCTAAAAGAGGGTTACCACGCAACTGAGAATCTATTCGATGAGGTTCTGGCAATCCATCAAAGTTAGACAATATTCACCCATGCTAATGTAAAAGATCTTGAAGATGCAATAAAGCCCGTTGTAGAACTACCAAATATATATGCACATGTTCTAGTTGTAATTTATACAAAATATCCTCTACCATTTTTATCATAAACCTATCCCAAAGCTGTCTAGACTCACAAAAGACCAAAATTGTAGCAAACAAAGCACAAAACTGGGCACCAATTTGTCATCACTCTCTAACACATATAGAGGTGTACTACTATAAAGGATTTACAGAACACGAACAAAGGATCTACATAAGCTCAACAGAGGATTACAAAAGGTCAAAAAAAAGTATCCAACTCAACTGAAACCGATTAAAACCATCAAAAACCATTCAATGAGCTTTCAAACAACCTCAAACTTCATCAACAATTACTCCGTCCTTCCATACAGAAGAAAAATAGAACAAAACAAAAACAAAACAGAAGTTATCAGAACCTCAACAGAACATTATAGAATATCATATCTCTACTGAAAAATATCATGATCTTATCAAAACTATTCCACCCTATCCAAAACACTGTCAAACCACTTTCAAATTAGCAACAACATCATCTAGCATTGCTACATTGCTTCTACAAGGTGGTTGTACTGCTCACTTGAGGTTTAAAATTCCATTGAATCTAGGTAATCAATTCAGCTATAATATTCTTGGTCAGAGTGATCTTGCTCAACTATTGAGAGAGTCAAGCCTTATTTTGTGGGATGCGACTCCCATCACACACAATTACGCATTTGAAGCAGTTGACAAAACTTTAAGGGATATTATGAGTTGTGATAAACCTTTCAATGGAAAGGTCAATTTATTTGGAGATGATTGTAGATAGATCCTACCTATTAACCCTAGTTCAAGACAGAGAAAAAGAAGTCTAAAGAAGTCCAAGAAAACTCCAAATGTGGAAATAAAGAAAGAAACATGAAGGGAAATGGCCAAAAGTGCAAGGGTGGCCTCAAAAGCTAAGACAAAGGCAAAAGTACATTTTTAAATACAAGGCATCCATAAAAATGTTGTAAAAGAGATCCAGGCTCCCTCCTATGAAAATTATAAAGGGCTGAAGGGCATAGGTAAAGAGAAAGGGCAACTAGAAGGGAATGGGAAAAGAGGACCTTACCATAATGGCTGGTCATGTAAAAAAGAGGATGGGTGCCCAAAGGGATAAGGGCTTTGTATATAAACTCAAAAAGTGAATGAGAAGCTCATTCTTTGGTTTGTGGCAAAGTAGACTCATCTTCTTCTCTCCTTCTTGCTTGTTTTCTTGCTTGTGTGTGCTTGAGAGATGGAGCGTAAGGGTGTGAGGAAGTGAGTGTGTGAGGGTGAGGGATCAAGGAAAAGAAGCTCTCCAACATCTCCTCTCTTCTTCTCTTCTCTTCTCTTCTCTTGTCTCGCGCATGGCTATGGAGGATGGAGCTTGAAGGTGGAGGCTTGAGGTTGCTTGAGCTCGCATCACAAATCATGGAGCTACCGGTGTTCTTGAAGGAGGAGGGTACTCAATCGGGTATCAACGTAAGCTGACTACACTCGTAAAGAGGGAATACGCATTGGCTATGTGAGAGGCAACCATTGGTGCTTAGCTTGAAATGCTTGAACAATAAGCGGTCCGTAGATCTTGGCAGTCGAGTGTGAGCTCGCAACACTACCCGTCGTGACGAAGGGCTCCCATGAAGATATTGTTAATGTGGCACTATGTTCCTCTCATTTATGGCAATATGTGAAGGTGCTAATGTTGTTTGGGAATATGTGGATGTCAACCATTGGTGATGTAATGGATAATGGGTTTATTAGTTGGATTCGAGGGATAGGGGATGGAGTGGGTATTACAGACAATTATGATAAGTTACATATTAAAATGACACTTTATAAACCTTGTGATAATGTTTACAATGATGTCCATAGTGAGAGACTTTGGAGCATATTTTAGTGAGTGTACTATACTTCCAGCACAGAATATAGAGGTGGCTTCTTTGAATCATCATTCATTGCAATTGGTGCTAGGTAGGAGAGGTTATACAACTATAATGAAAATTCAATTTTGCAGAGACAGATTATAGCTCGTTTGTGTACTTTATAGAGTATTTAAATACACTAAATCTTGGAGGTGTATTTCCTCCCCATCTATTACTGCTAAATATGAATGCACCTATTATTCTACTTAGAAACTTAAACCCAAGAAAAGGTCTATGTACTGGTACACACTTCATATATAAGGTACTCAATAAAAAGGTGATAGATGTTGAGATAATAATAGGAAAAATGTTGGAAAATGAGTTTTCATTCCTAGGATCACTTTTATTCCTAGCACTTTGCAATTTCATTTATTATGTATGACGATCAATAAGTCACATAGTCGAACTTTGTCTATTGTTGGTCTTTACTATGATTATTTAAAATTTATTTATTTAAAAAATAATGGCATGGAAATAAGCCTCAATATTGACAATGAAGTATTGTAGACATGGATACTTGTATGTTGCAATTTCAAGGGTGAAAGCGTCATGCAATGTGAGAGTCTTGCTAGATGAAAATGAAAGTGTTGTCATGATGACAAACATTGAATACAAGGATGTACTTCAAAAAATGCAATAAGGTGTATTGCTTTTTGTAGAGATGCATGCAAATATGTATTTTTGGAGGGTGGAATGATATGCTTGATTTTTTGCAGATATATATCTATTAAAATTTGACAGCTTCATAGTCCCTACTTGGCACATATGTGAAATGGCCTTTATGCCATGTTTGGTTGGCATATACTATGTAGTAATTGATTATTTTTTGTATATATTTAAGTGTTTACTCAATGCTTGCATATGCTTACTCCAAGTTAGGACTATTATCTAGCTTCTGAGTATTAGAAAGAACTTCAATGTATATTTTGCATAGTAACAACGCATGATATTATAAGAAGAATGCTTGTAAGGGTCATTGAGTGTTTATATGATGATATCAATATAAAGATTTTACTTTCAATTTTTATCATACCGACATTCACTAAACATGTCGGTATTAGCAACGCCATAGAACCGTCGCTATTTGTGTCGCATTTGTGACGCAAATAGCGATGTTGATAGTGAGTTTTGCGACATAAACTACAATGCTAATAGCGACACATGCAATAAGTTTATGATGCTAATAGTGATGGTTATAGAGGAAAAGGAAATTTGTGGCAGGGGAGCCACATGTAGCACTATGTGCTATATTTGGGCTATACAAAAGGATTACAGTAAGGTGTACAATGGTCGTCAAAATGAAGGCAAAGTGTACTTGAATCCACAACTAGACCGGCACATAAAAGAAATACCAGATTGCTTAATAAAAGCGATTATGGAATCATGGCAAGATACAAAGGACGATAATAACATAGTGCATAGAAAATGCCTACATAAATCACATGACCAAAAAAAAGAGAGGATGTATGCTCCACGGATCCAAGCACGAGCTATAGATCCTCGCCATCCGAAAGCTCGTCCCGTCGCAAAGGAGCATCAAACGGACTCTGCAAAAGAAGAAATAACTACACATTAGTCCACCATACAATAATACATTTTAATTAAAATTAGTAACTACAGACAAGAAAGATGAGTGATTTACCAGGCTACCACGTGCATACAATCTATTGGTTAATGCAGTGAGACCGTGTCTCTCTGCATATTGAGTCTCTAGGCAGGTGGGATCACGGTTTGTAATGGAGTGCTACAAAGAAAACAAAATATAAATGTTAGAAACATGATTGTAAGTACAAACGATATTGCGAAAAAATAAGCGAGAAGAATAAAAGAAAAACTTACAAAGTTCTCCAGATAAGTCATGTGGTCGCCTTCAATGTCCTACGGAGAATCTGTAGCCTCCTCCCTAAGTCGGTGCCAGTCATATGTGTCTAGCCACTCGGGCTTTGAGGCCCCACTTTTAAGTGCCTTGTGTGCATTCGATCGTCTGTGTGACATGTACGCATGCATGCACTCCATCATCTATCCTTTGGAGAACCTATCTGCTACGGTGGGTATCAAAAACTCCTCATGCAAGGATGTTACTATGTAGTCCTTGCTCCCCTCTAGTATGTTCTTCCAGTGATCCGAGACGTTGTGCCAAAAAACTTGTTGGCACAACTCTCTCATACGAGCCATCACCCTCCTCCCCTCATCATTCATGATGATGGCTCTTGTCTTATCATCTACAAGGTATCCATACCCCTTTGGGGTATGTCTAAGATGTGTCCTCTCCCACCTGCGACCATGCTCCTAGGAATATCTAGGAGATCTCTGTACATCTGGTGTACCCACGGGGGTGGTATCACTCGGAGTAGCACTCATAGGGGTGCGCACAGCTGAGGAGTGACTAGAGTAGATGTCCCCATACGTGTGACAAATCCCATAGGTAACACAAATCCAGCAAAATGACGAGACAAAGACACTGCATCGATACCTCCACAACAACCACCTAAGCCACCCTCTCTTAAACCTACACGAGAGTGAGGAGTAGTACATGTATCTCAAGCCGACTGCAGGCTCACCACATCCACGTCTCCGCAGCATCCCCCAAAACCACTCCCTCCATCCGGTCCAAGTCTGGAGCATTGATCTCGTCTACTAGAAACCGAAGCATCAGAGCGTGCCAAAGTAGGTTGAACGAAATGACTTGATGGTGTCCAAGACAGTTCTTGGTCTACCATATCTGTGAATCGAGCCATCTAATCTGGAGACATACATGTGAACATCTTTTGTAGCTCCTTGTTAATCATCCCTCGACTCATCATACTGTCCAAATATCCACAAAGGTCATATGCACAGACAAAAATTGATGTTAGCATAATCAATATAAAGATTCAAGCAAAGCACGGTAATACAACTTTTAAAAAAATGATCTTATTTAAATTACATATTCTAGAGGATCCTTATAAGTGATTCATCAACGAATTGAGTAGGTAGATGCTCCAAGTATGATGTAGGATATGGTCCCATGCCAATCCCCTGACACAACTCCGCATACACTGGAAGGTCAATAGAAAGGTCACCACAAAAGGATGAGTCCATCTCATTCTCAAAGAATTCTTGGCTTCCTATCTTTCCATCATTGTTACCCGATTCTACCTCCTCCACATGCTCCAATCTTTGGGAGGCCTCCACCCCTTGCAATATCGACCCCTCTATCTGCATATTGTTCTCATCTATGCTAGGAACATTGCTTTCATCACATACTCTCGCACTTTGGGGAGCTGAAAGTACAACATACCACTATCGAGGTTGTCGGGGGTTTGGATAGAAAATTACTTATTCAAAACCACATACAAGAGAGATTTAATATTTGTGATATATACCATGTTGTAATAAAAGTTTAAAAAACATGAGTTCATGCACTTGTTCACAATGGGCCAACAATACAAACGTATCGCGTAAATCCATCCATCTTTTTTTGAAATCTATTTTGAGAAATCGAGATGGACCTCGTCAAAGAACAATTTTCAGTTTCCCGGCTCCTTCCAGTACCACTTTGAACCACTGCACATCGAATAGGATCATGAAGAAGCTATAGTAATCCACCATGATAATACTTTGCAAGTTTCCAAAATAGTCTATCTCTTCTATAACGGTGTTTGGATCCATAGCTCGCCATCGGCTCTCTTGCTCGAACTTTGCCATGTCACCACAATCCATTGTGGAGCGCATTTTGTCGATACGCTCCACACGAAAATGTTGTCTGCGCAACCACACCGCACTGTATATTTTGTACTATACATTGAAACGGTTAATTAGTTGTCACATGTAAAATCTAGATATGTGTAATAAAAGAAGCTGAGAGAAGAGAGGAGAAGAGTTGAAGAGAGATAAAGAGAGCAAGAAGAAGAAGGAAGAAGACTAGAAGAGGAGAGAGAAAGAGAAAGAGAGAAAAGAGGAGAGAAAGAAGGAGGAAGCCATGGAACCCGGAGTTGAAGGTGACGAGTATGATCTTGATAATAACTGATTGCTCTAATCTGGGGCTCTTACACCTTATATACCTCGATCAGTGTGACTAGGTGTCTAAACCCTAGTCGGTGTGTATCCCGCTTATTACAATCCATCCTCACTCTGAAGGATTTTCCCTAAAAAACAAGGAGAAGTAGAGGGGAGTGATGGATGGGCTAAGGGAGGATTGCAGAGTACTACTTTGAGCCCTTTGACAATCAAAATTGGGTGGATAGAGACTAGGGACAGCATGTTATATCTAGGACTGGCCTGCAGAAGTAAACTGGTCATAACTTTTGATAGGCTACTTCAAATAGGGTGTGCCACTTATCAAAATGGAGCTTATGACGATTACTTTTAGCCTATGTAGGATGGACATGCTTGAGATTTGAATAAATACAAAACTGTTTTAAAATAGTGTACAGTCTGCACGCAAAGGGTGATCCATTGGGGCATGACCAACTAGTCTTCTAGTCGTTGGGCCTCATGGAGGTAGGGGAATTCATTGACAATGGTTATTGGGTGCCAAGAGGCTTGTTCCAGGGGTAGGCCTTGCCATTTGATGAGGTATTCCTTAATGGATCGGGATTGTAAGTGCTTACCTCGCTGCCCAATGATTGCTTCAGGGATATACTGAGTGATGCCTTCTTCATCTATGGGGGCAAGTTCTTCCACATAGTCCACTGAGGAGCCTACAAAGGGTTTCAATTGACTGACATGAAACACATTGTGGATTTTGGTGGTAGGTGGAGTTCTAAGCGATAGGCCAAGTCACCAACTCGCTTCAGGATTTGGTATGGGTCATAGAAGTGGTGGGCTAGCTTGTTGTTGTTGCCCTCTTTGAGAGTGGAGTAGCGAGACTTTGGCACTTCCAAAAGGACTAATTTCCCTTCTTGGAATTCCAAATGCCTTCGTTTCTCATCAGCATAGAGTTTCATGTGTGTTTGAACCTTTTGAAGGTTCATTTTACATTGCTGAAGTAAAGCTTGCATGCGATCCAACTCAGCCTGACTTTGAGGATTAATCTTATCATTAAATAAGACTATGGCGAGGGGAACCTTATACCCATATAAGGCCTCAAAAGGGGAAACTCCAATGCTAGAGTGCATAGAGTTATTATATTCAAACTCAACCAAGTGGCGCCACGTATCCCAATTGCGATGTACATTATGGCAAAAGTGCCTCAAATATGTCTCAAGCCATTTATTCACTCTTTCAATCTGGTCATCAGTTTGAGGGTGGTATGTAGTGGATGCAACAAGCTTGGTCCCCATGGAATTGAAAACTGTCTGCCAAAATTTGCTCATAAGCTTTACATCCCTATCATGTACTATGACTTGTGGCAAGCCATGCAACTTGAAGACATTTTCCGTAAACTAAGTGGCCACCTGAGAGGCAGTGTATTGGGTCTTAGTGGGGATAAAGTGGGCAGCTTTGGTGAGGTGATCAACTACCACATAGATACTATTCCACCCTTTCTTAGTCATGGGAAGGCCAATGATAAAGTCCATTGTGATGTGAGTCCATTTCCCTTCAGGGATAGGGAGAGGCTGCAAGAGGCCAACGGACCTGAGTGTACTATCCTTGTTCTATTGGCATGGAACACATTTAATCACAAAGTCCTTGACATACCTCCATAAGCCTTTCCAATGAAAACTCTTGGCAATCTTGTCATATGTTTTGAAACACCCAAGTGACCAACAGTGGGGCAAGAATGCATCTCTTCCATAATCTTTTGCGTGAAGGGGGAGGTATGGGGGATGACAATCTTGCCATGGGACCAAATAAGGCCATGCTTGAGCTGATATTGGGAGTTTTCACTCATGAACCCATGTTGTAATTTTTGAAATATGTGGCTGAAGTGATCATCTAACAAGTAAGCCTCTTGAAGCTCTTCAACCTAATCACTGTGCAACTTAGAGATAGAGGATACTCTGTATGCCCACATTTGAGAAAGTGAATCAGCCACAATATATCCTTGCTCTGAGTATGCAAAATGTCAAAGTCATAGTTTTGTAAGGTTGCCACCCTTTGCCTTTGCTTAGGAGGCAAAATGGACTGAGTCAAGAAGTATTGAAGGACTCGGTGGTTGCTTTTCACCTAGAAGCAATTGCCATACAAATAGTGGCACCATTTCTTGATGGCATGGAGGATGGCCGGTCATACACATTCATTTGCATCTCCTTGTCATCAAGTTTGCGGCTCTCAAATGCAACCACATCATACTCTTGCAACAAGACTTCACCAATAACCCGGCTACTGGCATCACAATGAATGGTAAACAACTTAGAGAAGTCGTGGCAAACAAGGATGGGGGCTAAAGTGAGCGTGTTCTTTAACTGTTTGAAGCTATGCTCCATAGTGGCATCCCAAAAGAATGACTCCTTTTTTAAGTGATCAATCAAAGGTGCTGCAATGGTGGCATAGTGCTTAATGAAACGTTTGTAAAATGAAGAGAGACAAAGGAAGCCACACAAGGAAGTGGTGATGGAAGGAGTGGGCTAATCTTTAACACATTGCACCTTCTTCGAGTTAGTATGTATGCCATTTTTACTCATAATGTGTCCCAAGTACTCCATAGATGTCTGCATGAAGGTGCACTAGCTCTCCTTAGCAAAGAGTCGATGCTCTCTCAATATGTCAAATACCCTTCTGACATGTGTCAAGTGCTCCTTGGACAACTTGCTGTAAATGAGGATGTCATCAAAGAAAACAAGCACAAACTTGAACAAAAAGGGTTGTAGGACTTTGTTCATGAGGCTTTGAAATGTGGCGGGGGCATTAGTCAACCCAAAAGGCATCACTAGAAAATGATAAAGTCCACGATCAATCCTAAAGGTCATTTTGATCTCATCTCCCTCCCTCATACGAATCTAATGGTAGCCAGAGCGCAAGTCAATCTTAGTGAAAAAGCATGCCCCTTTCAACTCATCTAGCAAGTCGTCAATCCATGGGATGGGGTAGCGGTTCTTCACTGTGATTTTGTTCAAGTCTCTATAGTCAATGCACATGCGAAAGGAACCATCTTTCTTCTTTACTAACAGGACAGGGATGCATAAGGGAAGAACTCGGTTCAATGAAACACATCTCTAATAACTCCTTGACTTGCTTTGCAACCTCTTCACGCTCACACTTGGAGAGTCTATAAGGGGGACTTATTTACTGGCTTGGAATGGGGCTCTAAGTCAAGTGGGTGGTCCACTTGTCTCTTAGGAGGGAGGGCTGTAGGTATCTGAAATAGATCATTGTATTCCTCAAGTAAGGCCTGCAAGGCTGAATCATTAGATACTGTAGAGGGCTAATCGGGGTTGTCCTTATTCAATTGCAAGACAAAGATTTGTGAGCATTTCTTAAACTCCCTTTTGAGTTGCTTTGTTGTGATGAGCTGAAAATCAGCATGATCTTGAACTCCCTCTAGGTGGATAGGTTGTCCATGCATCATAAACTCCATGTAGAGCTGAGAGAAGTCCATAACAAATTTTCCCAATTGTTTCAGCCAATCACTGCCCGAGACAACATCAATGGGGCCCATATCTAGGGCAATCAGATAAACCAGTGCCACATAATTTTCAACCAAGCATAAGGGAACTGCAGGATATACATGTGTGTTGATTTCTTCTTCTCCATTTGCTATTTGGACCTTCAAGGGGTGGTGTAGTGCCATAGGGGCCCATTTCAACTAATCAATGACTAATTTATTGACAAAATTGCGAGTGCTACCACTATCCACAAGGATGAAGACATGCTTTCCATTGATACTACCTTGAATGCAAAGGGTGATGGGGCTTTGGGAACCCATCCAAGCATCCAAAGAGATCAAGCAAAGGGAAGTAGTAGGTAGGTGGGATGTCAAATCAAGTATACGTGATGGATCACTGCCTAGATTGAAGGGAAACCCATCCTTCGGGTCATAGAACTGCTCGTGATCAACATCCTCCATAGGCTCAACCTAGTCAATGGGTAGGTCATCCTCCTCATTGTGCCAATCTTCCATGACATACATGCTATGAACTTTGACCTTGGCTATCTTGTATGGGCATTTGGAAGCATGATCCGTAGTGTACTTATCTCCACACTTAAAGCATAGGCCCTTTTCTTCCATTCCTTTACATCTCGGAAAATGAACCTTTGGCTATTGGATCCATGGGAAGGTGGTGTAGTGGATTGTTTATTTTTAGCATAGTTATTAGCATTAGAGCCCAATCTTATCCCAAAAGTGCCCATTTTTCTCTTTTAGCATGGAAGGTGGGGCAAGTGGGTACTTTAGGGTTGGTATTAGGCATAAAAGTGCCTCAAAAACCACCTCCGTATGGGGCTGATCATGAAGGAATGCGGGGATATCCAACACCTTGCTGAAAATTTTCATTCTTACGGTACTTTCTGGCATATCTCTCAGCTAATTCAATTGCATAAAACACTATGGTAGGTTTTTGGGCCATGGCATCTGCCAATCGGCTCGGTTCCAATCCATAGATATACTTGTGCAATTTAGTATCATTGCTAATGGTCTCCACATACATGGTCAAGTTCATGAATTGATTTGTGTATTCACGTACAGTGAGGATACGTTGGTCAAGGGTGTACCACCATCTTGCCAACCGCTCTTTTTCCACAGGAATCACAAAAACTTGGACCGTATGCATTTTAAAATATTCCCAATCAATGAACTGCTGATTCTCTCGATTGATATAGTGCCACCATGTGTGAGCAAATCCTTCCAAGTGGAGAGAAGCAAAAATGATTTTTTGATCATCACTGCGAGGGAAGATATTGAAGTAGGACTCGAACTTGGACATCCATTCCTCTAAGTCAGATGGTGAGGGGGGCCATTGTACTTTGTGAGGATGATCTTGTCATGTAATTCATCAGGGCCCTATTGCTCATGGAACCCTTGCTATCCATACATCCCATGGTGGCCATACATGCCTTGTTGTCCACACATCCCATGTGGTGCATTAAGCCCATGTTGTCCATTATAACCATGTTGTCCATTATAACCATGCTGTCCATGATTGCTAGGCTAGCCATTCGTACCATATTGTCCTTGATGGGGTTGATTCATATGGGGTGCATGGGGGCTTCTAGGGAGAGCAGAGGAAATTCAACCAAGGGTGGGAGAAAGCCTCAAATGGATGTTGGCTGCGTGATGGATAGGGGAATTCAACAGGGGCTCATCATGCATATGAGAGGATTCACCAATATCATAGGTGGAAGGGGAGATTCCCTTAGCACCAAGTATACCTTGTGGACCATGCAATGATTCCTGATGTGGAGGATGTCTAGACTCATGCCTAGATTCATTGGCCTTCTCTTGGGATGAATTAGTCACTAATTGAGCAACAAGGGTAGTGAGCTACTCCAAGGTCCGTTGAGTCTTTAAGTTTGAGAGAGCATTCCATATGATGAAGCTCATGCTGACAGAGGGTGTGATTGAAAAGGGTGTACAGGTCCGTTTGAGGAATTTACTCTTGTATATCACCATGGTATCCTGTGCCTAGCTTGGTTCCTCATTCATGGAGGTCGGGGAGTCTCTAATCTCCCTCTGTAGGTCCTCTTGGGCCTTGCTTTTGCCTTTCTGGCCAGCCATCTAGATGTGGTCCACAGGGCTTGCTGTTAGTAAAAGGGGTGTAACTCTTTGTAGGAAACTCCAATTGAGAAGGTTTTTAGCTCAAGCCAAAGGGGACAAAGTCCTCTTCAAGATGAGCTATTAACCTTTGTGGCAAAAAATGATCAGAATTTTCTATAATTGATTTACTGTGCCTGTCATGGAGCAGTGTGCACCCTATCCACAATGACCCTAGTGCACAAAAATGGGAATAACTTTCAAACCGTAGCTCTTATTGGGGAGATTTTTGGTTCAAACTAGAGGGGACAAAGCCCTCTTCAAGATGAGCTATAGGGTTTACTTCCAAGTTCAAAATAGAATTTTCTACAATAGGATCTTTGTGACTGTCATGCAGGCTTATGACGAAAAACATTGCATGTCCCTTATTGTAAAAGCCTTACATGGATAGAGCCTAGTTTGAGAGGCCTGATCAACAACATCAATAGCATACTAAGCATTATTCCAAGCATCATTTCATACCCATCTTCTTTCTCATCAATGCATAAATGAATTCACTGCCATACATCTCCTTTGACTACATGCACTTCAAGTGTCATACATGGGTTCCATTGGCATTATGAGGGTGTCCAAGGGGGATCATTGCATCAAGGAGAGTGGAGCTCATGGGAAGTACCTACACCTACATACAAGTATTGGGCTCCGGATCACCAAGAGGTGGGCAAAGTTCCCCTTGGACCAGGTTGTGCACCCCTTCAGGGTCTTAAGTGGTAAGGGAGGGTCACCTCTCTTTTTGTCTTACCATCTTGCATGGCATCAACCTTTTTCCTCGGTTGAAGTATACATGGCATATATTTTTATTAAGCAATCAGCATGAGATGCATTGGAAAGGAGACATTGGGCCTTTTCATGAGATGCAAGGAATGACAAAGATTGGGGTAGGGGTTACCTTGGCAGTTTAGTGACTCACTAGCTGCTACTTACCCAATTTACAATGGCCATTATTCATTTTGGGACTCGTCCAAGATCATAAGACAAAATGGGGGTTAATGTCAACCAATACAATGAATTTCAAGAAGAGATATGATGCATACACGCGAAGAGGATTGAGTTATTAGACCTATGCAATATTGAATCTCTCCAACAAGGATTGAGCTCAGCAAGTGGCTAAATTGAGAGATTAAGATCAGATTGGCATAGCTCTTCAATGCTTGGGAAGACCGTTGAAGCATAAATCATCATGATGCCCAATTGCTCCATCAATCAAGTCTAGTTGGTTGGGGCCATTCATGGAGGAAGACTTCAACATTCGAATGCTCCCACTGAGGAGGATGGCTCCCGTGCTTGTTGTTAACCCTCAAACGAACGAAGGTGGAAAATCCGGAAAAGCTAAAGCAGAGGACAAAGGCCAAGGCAAAGTGAAACGGAAGATAAAGACGCACAAGGAGAAAAGTCCTAAATAAGGGAGAAAGGAAAAGCACAAGTCAATATTTTTGTAAAAGAGCGCAAGCACATCATGGTTTAATTCAAGGAGCGCCAAGCTTTCACGCGTGCAATTTGTAAATGTAGACGGGCGGTGGAAAGGAAGCTAGGAAGATAGAAGGACAATGGGAAAAAGGGCCTAGGCCATGACCAGCCATGTAAAAAAGGGGATAAGGGGATGACTACCCAAAAGGGATTTAGGGTTTTGTATATAAAGTTGAAAAGTGAATGAGAAGCTCATTCTTGTGTGTGGCCAAAAGTGGCTCTCCTCTTCTTCTTCTTCTTTTTGTTCTTGCTTGCTTGAGCTTATGCTTGAGAGAGGGAGTGTGAGAGTGGGAGAGAGTGAGTGTGTAAGGGTGTGAGGGTGAGGGACCAGGGAGGAGAAGCTCTCCATCTTCTCCTCTCTTCTTCTCTTCGCTTCTCTTCTCTTCTCTTCTCTTGCTCGTAGTGATGGAGCTTGGAGCGTGGAGCTTGAGGATGGAGCTTGCTTGAAGCTTGCACTTGGATCGTGGAGCTACCAGAGTGTGCGGGAGAGGAGGTAACTCAATCAGCATGGAGGTAAGCTCACTACACCCGTAGATATGGATGGCGTGTCGGCTATGTGAGAGGTAGCCATTAGTGCTCGGCTTGGAACGCTTGAACAATAAGTGGTCCGTGGGTCTTGGCGGTTGAGCGAAAGCTCCCACATTTTGGTTCCATTTCCGAGACCAACGGATTCAAGCCTTGAGCGCTTGCGTGCTTCGAATCGAGCATTGAAGTAGGGTTTTTCCCAAACCGGTGCTTGAGGTAGATAGGTAGGAAGCGATGGAGTTTGAAGAGGTATTTGATCTCCTTAGCAAGTAGGTTTTTGATTTGTTATTGAAAATTAGAGTAGGACCATCCATCTCCACCTCTGGTTTTGATTTTTGTTGCGTTAGGTTAAGGTTAGGATAGGAAAAAAGAAGAAAAATAGTAGGGTTTTCTGTTGCTGTGTAACAGGCTGAAACAAGGAAATAGAGGCACAGATTCAGATTTCTAGCTGGAAGAGTATGATGGACTAACTTCTGAGGTCACAGTAGGCTGAGATGGGGCAATAAGAGGCCCAGGGAATCAGGAAATACCACATTTGACACCTTGCCTTCTGAGAAGAGAGTGAGCTTGAGAGCCAGGGAGAGAGCGAGAGCTGCGGGGAGATTGTTAACATGCTGATCAATTCAAGCGCCACATCGTTTCCATATATGCCAGGTGTTTCCCTCTATTGCTTTGCATCTAATTAGACGGCACGGCACGATTCGGTGAAGTAGACGTCAGCCTAAAGGCATCGTGTGCAACTCGCGGGCCGTCGGCCATATAGTCGGACCAGTTTGTCCGGGTCCCAGAATAGGATTGCCCTATCTCTGGAGTCGGACCGTTCGACTTAAAAAATCGGACCTCTTCGAAAACCGTCCGACTCCGAAAATCGAACCGCTACGATCCGATTCCCAGAATCGGACCAGTCCCATAATTGGACTAGTCCCACAATCGGACCAGTCCCGGAATCGGACCACCCTCGTCTGACTAATTGGGTATGATTTTTGAAAATCGAACAATCGGACCTTGGAGATTAGACACAAGGAATTGGACCACCCAGAATCGGACGCCTATCAAAATCGGACATCCGATTCCATAAATTGGATGTGACCAAAATCAGACCACTGGGCCGATCGGACCAACCCAAAATTGGACATCTGATTTTGATAATTGGACTCCTGAAAATCAGACATCTGAGAATTGGACAGAAAACTGTCAAAATCGGAGAGGTATCTAGAACACAAATTTTGATGCATCTGAACCCCGTAATTGACCCCAAAGGCTACGTAGAGCTAAAGGCACATCACAGATCCATCACTAGGCTGAAACTTAGAGCAAGTAGTTCAAAATTTAGCTATAAATTGTCCTCCAAATTGCGCATGGTGTTTACCGTAATGGCCCTGCGGGCCGAGGGGACTACCCCTCCCCTTGGACCCCCGTAGAGGGGGCTCTGCCCCATTTGCACCTCCCCCAAGTAGGTTGGAGAGAAAACCTGCGTCGTGACAGGTCTAAATTGGACCCTAGTGTAGTAATGGCTCTACACGAGCATGGATTCTCACTCGCACAAGAGCAACCAAAAGCCCATACCCGAACAGAGAGAAACAGAGACCCTAGAACATTAATGGGCCAATCTAGCCAACAAGGGCAAAAAGGCCACACTACAAAAACACATACGTGTTGCATTCGGACTGCATCTAGTCAAAGCAAAAAGCAACAACATCAAGCTACAACAGTGAGAATGACTAGATGTGACAGTCCTGACAATAGATGCTCTTTGAATAGCACTGCACTGACGATCTAAGACATCAGTGGAGAATCCACATCTAGTCGTACAGTTGGGGACTCAAGGGCATTTGTCAGAAGGCTTAAATTTACAAGCCAAGACTCGGAAGACGAAGACGTAGTACCACCTGCTTATCTTAGGGTCAAACTCACCGCGAAAAGAGAGCATACTATTGATTCTTTGATTGATGAAGGAGTAGATTTTAATATCTTGACCTATGAATCATGGACCCTACTAGGCCAACCAGAGCTCACACCGACTAATGCAACTCTTAGCCCTTACGGGGGACACCCACAAGCACTCATAGGGAAGTGCAAAATCCTTGTGACAATTGGAACTGAAAGCTTGCCTATCCTATTTTATGTTCCTCCAAGTAGTGCTAATTACGGGAAGGAAACCCTCCTAGGAAGACCCTTTAAAAGGGCGACCAAGTGTGAAGCCGACTATGCAGCATAGAGGATACACCTGACACTACCAGGTGTAAGGATAGTCACAACCTTTAGAAAGGGTGACCTCATCAAACCTCGAGGGAAAGGTAAGGAGGGTGCTGACATAATAGCCAAGCCTGCTAACGAGAGCAAGGACTTGTTGGAAGAGTTGATACAAGTGCAGGTCGAACAACAAGAACCGGTGAGTGAGGCCAGGCCTGAAACAAGGAGGTCAAGAGACAAGGCCAAGGACGGGCTTTGGACTTATAAATATCATAGAAGACCCCAAAAGAAGCCCAATCCTTACAGACGCAGGCATCGATGGAGGGTCAGCACAACGCTGCGATGGATATCCAAAGCGTTGCTACGTGCTCAAGGGTATTACATAGGTAATCGATGGATTTGGGTACCAAAATCCCCTGCTAAACCACCTCTATCAGTTGAAGGCCAGAGTGCATCAAAAGCAATGAAGCAGAGGAGGAAATCTAAGAGAAACTCTAGGTCTCAAGGCAAGAAACCAGACATGATTGTTCGAAAGAAAGAGCCTTAGCCTAACATGCTTAATAAGCAGATGTCATATGTAGCCATTGAGCATGCATAAAAACCATTAGTGCCCAAAGAGCCTTTGATTTCCCAAGGGGATAACAAGCATCATAGGCACAACATTGCTCATGGCAAGGCTGATCACTCAATAAAGAAAATGGCACAATCGTCTAATAGCCTCGAGCAAATCTTTCAGCCAGTGCCAAGTCCACCTAAGAGTCCTAGATCTCCTACACCCTCTTTTTCCAAACGGACACAGGAAGCACAGCATCGGTCGTCGAGGGCGGCTGCTCACTCCCAATCTTTATCTCCATCAAAGCTTCCAAATGTCCAAGAGATGGGATATGACACCATCCATAGCTCTCGGCCCAAGGATATACCTGTGCAACTTGATGTGACTAGATCAACTCATGCTCGATCTACACAAGTGAATGCTCAAAGGGCAACAAAAGACGTGACCATTTTCAATCACCCTAGGGACTTGGCACTACAATCTACTTGCAGTAGCCAGTCCACTGAAATAGTTGCTACTACTTCCAATCAGGGATCACAGCAGTCACAGCCCTTGGCCGTGACAATGCCCCTTGTAGAACGTGTCCTTAGTAGTTCACCTGTGGAGGAGGTGTTTCAACCAACTTCCTTGACAACTCTAGCACTTCCAAAGTGCCAAAAGCCTAGGCTGGAGGAGTTAAATAGAAGGAAAGAGCTAGACTCTCCAAAAAGAGAGGTAGTTGTACCCTCTCAACCTAGCAAGGCTATTCAACAGGGTGCAACTACGTCCCATGAGAACACACCAGAGAAGGGGAAAGCTGAGGCCCAACCAAGCACATCAACGGTTGACCTAGTCCAGGATCTTGAGTCGTTGAGAGATGCGCCCTCACCGACCAAGAAAAAGAGGAGAAAACAGTGAAAACAACAGCGGCTGCATGTGGTTGTGGACCCCAAGAACATCGAGACCAAGAGCACTGGAGAGCTAAGGAATAAAGCATCGAGACCATCCACCAATGAACCCATTGATGCCTCTCTTAATAGCGGTGAAACCTCAGACACATCCGTGTGCTCTGAAAAATCAAAGCAGTCGTTACCATCAATGGCTGCTTGCAACACTCAATCCACCAACAATAGAACTCGCATTACCAATCAAGAGTGGATACAACATTGTCACAACAGGGTGACAAATTTATACCAGTCACATCCAAGGAGAACCATGATGCAATAACAAAGCCTCAGGAGAAACATGGAAACTTCAAGAGCATAAGAAATCCTAGTGTTGGCCAAACTAGCTCGTCAAGGCCTAAGCCCCTAGCTACACTAAAGCCCAAGCAAACTCCTAGAACCTTGCATGAGATAGCAACCAAGCAAACCCTCATTGAACATAGAAGTGTCACAGAATGCTTAACCGAGTTGGATGCTAAGCTCAAATACATCGCACGTGTCTATGTCCTGGCAGACATGGGCGCATTCCCTAAAGAGAAGCTTGAAGAATACTTGCCATTTCCCTTATCCTCGAAAGAGCAAGAACATCTTGACGAGCACTATAACAGGCTCCTGTATGAACACATGCGACTCATCTCTGACGACGAGGAAGCCGACGAACTACGCTTAACTGTAACATTCAATGATGTGCTCTGCCAACCAAATCTCTTAGAGATAGAGCAACTAAAGCGACTGTCAGAGGGTTGAAGTCAATTTGAACAATGTTGGTGTGAAAACCGCCTTGCAATGGCCAAACTAGGAGCCTAGATCATGACAGTCTCAGAGGAGCGATTGGCCAAATGGCGGTCTCAAAGAGACCCAACCTATGTGGCACCAACTTCCCTTCGAGTGTTAACTCCCATTCGGGGTACGGACTTAGCTGAAACTAGCCAAGTGAACTCTCTGTTTGATAAGGTTCTCACTGAGGAGGAGTTACATGTTGCCAGTAGACTCGGACAAGGCTCCATGCTACTAGATGTTGCAATATATATATATGTATTGAGTAAGTTGCTACGAGTACTAGATGCGTGTGCCACACTCTAGTACAATCCGGAGTTCTACGATTGGCTTTTACCCTCGTGATGTGACAAGGATTCATAAATATGTACATAAATAAACAATAAATTTTGTGACCTTGTATAGACAATATCAACACACACAAGCAATAATAGTCAAGTGCAGGGAGAAGAGTTGGGTTCAACAGGCTAAGCTCCTCAGGTCCTCCTCTCACCACACATTTAGAAGTTGGGTGACTGTTCCCGACTCCAGATGGAGGGCATGCAACCCTCATTACCACCATAGGATGCCCTAACCAAATCTCTGAGGGTGTAGATAGGGTACTGTCCCTTTCTGTACACATTTCCCCCTTTTCGATCTATCCTTCCGAGGACAAGCCCTGCCCCACTCCATGACAACCAGTCCACTCAACTTAGCATAAGCCAAGATCTGCTAATGGTTGGAGGCCAAACGAACATCATCACAGGGGCCATCCCTCTACCACAACCACTGCATGCCTCACCTCTCCCCTTCTCGTCATATGTGCTTGATAACCCCCACTATAATCCCTTCCATGCAAATGGTTTTATCCTGTATCAAGGCCTAATCCTTGGTTCGAATTTTGCAGGTCCCCCTACGTGGAAGACATGGAGCACCCAGGGCAGCTGGCTTGCAAAGACACTCTCTGCCATGCAGCACAAGCTCCTCTGCCGGTGCGCTACGTGCCTAGCCTCAAAAGGTATGCAAAGAAACGAGGTCCCAAGCGACACCGCCCCGGACGTAGGCCAAAGAATCCCCAGGCCAGGGGAATAGAAGCTCACAGAAGCACACAAGGCGTGGCAACACCGGTTATGCGAGCCCCCAACGGACGCTCGGGCACTAGGTGCTCAAAGGCAGAAAGGGCAGCTCGAGACAAGGAAGAGTTCGACGCACTGTTCAAAAGCATTTTGGAAACGGTTGCAGCCAGAGACTACATCATTCAGGTCCTGACCGGCCCAACCTCACAGGAGCCCCTCACCAGTAGAGCCTCAGTCGCCTGACCACCTGGACTCACCCCAGCTCGTGCAAATCAAGTAGCCCCTAGGATATACAAGTAACTTAGCAAAGGCCATCCTGCCACCATAACTTTTTGTCTTTTGATGGTTAAAGGGGCAGGCTCCCCACTTGTACATACTTCCCACACCTATTACTAATATATGCCACGTCTTTAACAAGCACTGGAATTGGCATCGCAATCAACATCATAGGATTTTGAAAAAGTTATATCTTGACATGATTGCATTTGTTCGTTGTACTTGACTCATGCGACTTGCATATACTCTCATGAAGTGACAAGTGGATGCAGGATGACACAGGTCTTCATGCAAACATGTTCAATGTCCAAGTCACTACAAGACCACCAACCTCACAAAGAACTGCAACAAAGCCATGCTCTCGAATGCAAAAAATCACCCTTGCGAGTGTCCACATCGCGTGAACCAAAGCATAGTCATGGGCTATGCTCTCTTCCTGGGTCAAGCTCTACAGTTGGCTCATGACAGTTGTTACCTCAATTGTACCAACATCGCGTGTCGCAAAGAGGTTTGCAATATCTCAAGTGTATCTCCCCATCTCAACAATTGCTTCTCTAACAACGAGGCTAGGGTACAATCATCATTGATGGGGAGGCCACGCCTATCCCATTGCGGGTCATGACCCGTGCCCAAACAAAGTAGGCTAGCATCTCTCTACCAGGACCTAGCAATCTGGATGTAGCCTCGATAGGGAAGAAGAGTCGTAGACGGCGGAAGAGGAAGTCGGAAGCTAAAATCGCACTAAAGACTGAGAGTGTTACAACTTTGCCCACTAAAAAGAAGGTCTCTGATGCAAAAGCAGAGACGTCAGCCCCTAAGACGGCTGAAAAGGGGAGCGCTAAGGTAGGGGATTACCCGCAACCGAAGCGACAATTAGAGGCCATAGAGAAGGTGAGGGAATGGGTGAAGGAAGCCCAAGAACACCTAAAGGACGCTAAGCCCATCATGGAGGATGGGATCGATGACCTCTCCAGCATAAGTATGCCGACCTCACTTCCACAGCCCAAGTCAATGGAAGTAATTGCACCACAAGAGGTGCCGTTAAGGCCAAGCCTCGACGCTGCTACAAGGCCGCAGTCTGGTCACGGCTACTGGTCAAGACAATCCAAGTTAAGAGAGAGACGAACACCCAATGATCTCCTAACCACACTAGTGACTACCCCGATAACACTCAGTCTGGGAGATCTGCTTAGGCAGCACCCCACCCTATGGCAGGACCTTAAGCAGTGGATTGAAGGGACACAAGAGCAAGTCACAACAGACCCTCAGGACCATGAGGCAGAAACACAAATACCAAGTTTGACACTACACACTGCGCCTAAGTCTTTGCATATCAATGCCTTTTGGGAAGGCTTCGAGATGCATGCATTCTTGCCAGTTTTAGCCCTAGGCGACACAACGAGGAAGGGAATCGTAGACACGGGGGCAGGGGTTAGCGTGCTTAGCTACGCAGTGCTTCACACTTGGGGAAACCCACCTATTGAGACTGCTAGGTTTAATGTCACACTAGCAAATGGTATGAGAGTTAAGCCATTTGGGGTGCTTAAGAATTGGCCAGTGAAGATCGCAGGTGTCCAGTTCTCCGTTGACTTTATAGTCATGAAGGGAGAGGACTACAACATCCTATTAGGCCGCCCCTGGATGCGCAACACTAGGGTCATCAAAGATTGGGGAAACGGCTTAATCTTCCTTGGCAATAGGACGGACACCATGAGAGTAGAGATGGACGCCTGGAAGACCTCATCTGTCGACTTAGATGCCATCTCTACTATGCTCAAGGGCAATACTCAGGCCAAGAAGCCCTACGGGCCCTTGACCAGGTATGTCCCATGCCCAGAGGACGAGCGGGATTAAATGCATGTCCTTGCTACAATCGACCTGCCATTCTTTGATCACGAAGCATATGAGCAGGCCATCAAAACAATTGGTAAGACTAACGACACACCTTTCGTGCCAGTCTGCATGATGTTAAGAAGCCTTCAAGGGGAGCCGAAGCCCGTCAACTCCCACATTCCAACCAATAAAAGGGAACTCCAGGAGATACTGGGGTTTCTATTGGACAAGCTAGCTGACAATCCAGCTGCAAATCTCAAACCACTCCAGGATCTCCTAGATGAACCCAAGTGGCAATGGACCAAAGTGCATGACTTAAACCTCATATATAACTGGGCCCTGGTGCCTAACCAACGACCAAGGGAAGACCGAGTCCTAGGAGATGACAAGCAATATGATGAAGGAAATTCGAGCGACGAATACGAAGACTTCTAGTCCTTCAGCGATGAAAGTGAGGGAGAGGTCGATACCGTGGAATACGACACGGAAGGACAAGAAATAGAGCAAATATGGGTAGACTCCAAGCCGCATAGAAGGAGTGTGTTCTGTAGGGAACGAGGAGTCATGAGCGAGGAATGTGACCGCACTTGGTTGGAACATGTAGGAGCCATAGACCTCAAACAGGCGGGACTAGCCTAGCCAGGAATGACGTCAATATTGAGAACTGAATCACCATCTGAACTGCGCCCACCAGGAGAAACCATCTCTTCTAGCGAAGAGGGAGGATTCGACTCTGAATCAGAGGTTAGCTCGGAGAGTGATCCAGAGATCCCTAGGCCGCCCACAACCAAACGCACTAAGGGGGACCTACCGGTCCACCTGAGGCACAGGTGATTGAGAAAGGAGAAGGCAAAACAACCCAGGGAGGATCGAACGGAAGAACAGTGGAAGCCGCAGGACCTCCCTAAACGATTCACGAAATTCAAAAAGGGGGACAGGGTAGTAGTTCTGTTAGGTGCCAAACGTCAAGTACAAACAAGTGAACCAATCAAGGGACTAGCCAGGGTCAAGGAGGTGGACCTAGCCCAAGAGTGGAAACCACCCAGACCAGTCTTCATTGCTGATGATTTGACTAGTGAAGAAGAAACGAGTCTTGTCGCTCTCTTGCGAGAGTACATAGACGTCTTTGCCTGGTCCTTAGGAGAGCTTAAGGGGGTGGGCCCAAGTGTCATGACCCACAACATACCCATGACGCCGGATGCAACACCAGTCAAGCAGCGACCATACCCTATGAATCCTAAACATGCTCATGCTGTCAAGGAGGAGATTGATAAGCTAATGAGAGTAGGATTCATTTATGAAATTGAGCACACGGACTGGGTATCACCCATAGTCACGTGATGAAGAAAAATGGAAAAATTCGAGTGTGTGTCAATTACAAGAAGGTGAATGCCGCCACCAAGAGGGACAATTATCCGTTGCCGTACACCAAGCACATGCTGGAGAGAGTGGCAGGCAAGGAAGCCTACAGTTTCCTGGACGGCTTCTCAAGATACAACCAGGTGCAAGTGCATCCTGCTGACATGCATAAGACTGCCTTCGCCACTGAGTGGGGTGTCTTTGCATACATAGTCATGCCCTTTGGGTTAACTAATGCCCCTGCCACTTTCCAACGCCTCATGTGCACCATCTTTAAGGACATGCTACGCAAGGAGTTAGAAGTCTTTGTTGACGACCTCTGTGTTCACTCGACATGGGTCGAACACTTAGACAAACTCTGAGCAGTCTTTAAACGGTGTCGTTTATACCGCCTCTCCTTGAACCCCTTAAAATGCCAGTTTTGGGTGAAGCATGGATGTATTCTAGGGCACGTGGTGTCAAAGAACGGCATTGCCACTGACTTCTCAAAGGTCAAGTCATTGTTGACCTTCCCCCCCCCAAGCAACTACAAAGGAGTTCAATGCTTCCTAGGCCATACCAGGTACTATCGAAGGTTTGTACTCAATTATGCGTTGATCGTCAGACCATTATACAAGCTGCTTATAGTCTTCGAATGGACTGAAGCATGCCAAAGGGCATACGAAGAGTTGAAGAAGGCTCTAACCACAACACCAATCCTATGAGCCCCAGATTGGACCATCACCTTCCACGTGCATATCGATGCCTCTAAGTTTGCCGTGGGGGTAGTGTTGTGCGAGCCTGGCGAACACAATTTAGACTATCCAATGAGCTTTGCTAGCAGACAACTCACTAAGATGGAAATGAATTACTCAACGACGGAAAGAGAAGGACTAGCCATGGTATTCGCAGTGAAGAAGTTCCGGCATTACCTCTTGGCCACGCCCTTCACCTTCTTTGTGGACCATCAAACCTTGCTATATCTAGTAAACAAACCTTGTGCTACGGGACGCATAGCTCGATGGCTCCTTTCGCTTTTGGAGTTCGACTTCTTCGTAGTGGTACGGTAGGGAAAGCAGCATTACATGGCTGATCACATGTCGCACATTCCCACCGGGGAAGCCGCTGGGCAAGGTGTTATTGATGAACTCCCCGATGCCCATCTGCTTAACCTCTCCAGTGAGAGAGACCTATTTAAGTTTGATCTAACACTATATTGGGCAGATGACATAGTCCAAGTGCTTGAGCACGAACTACCTGACCGACCGATAGAAAAAGCCCGGCTTAGGAGATTAATCCTCAAGATCCAACCTTATCAACTGATTGCAGGCCAACTCTACAGGCTGGGGCAAGACGAATTGTTGCGCAGATGCGTGTGCGAATATGAGGTGCACGATGTGCTCTCAGAAGCGCACGACGGCATTGCTGGAGGGCATTTTAGCGGAGACACGACAACACGAAAAGTGTTGCAGTCTCAATTGTGGTGGCCCATGCTTTTTCGCGACGCAACACGATTCGTCAAGCACTGTGATGAGTGCCAGCGGACAAAGGTCCCAATTCGCAAGGATTGAATGGAATTAACCCCAGTTATTGCTCGACAAACCTTCGAGAAATGGGGAATTGATTTCATCGGGCCCATCAGTCCTACAGCACAGTATTCGTAGGCCAAGTACATCATTGTGGCCACGGACTACCTCACTAAGTGGGCATAAGCGCTCGCCACACGAAAAAACGACTCTAGAATGACGGCTAAGTTCCTATGGGAGCAAGTAATCTCACGATTTGGTTGCCCCATCGAGCTGGTTAGTGACCAAGGCACACACTTCATCAATGAAGTGATCGCACATCTCCTGTCCACCTTCCTCATCATCCATCGCAAATCCTCGCCATACTACCCTCAGGCAAACGGCCAGGCCGAATCAACAAATAAGGTTCTCATCAATGTCCTAACCAAGGTCGTTTCTGCTTCACGCAGCGACTGGGACAACAAGTTGATGGCAGCTCTGTGGGCCTACCGGACCGCCTATAAAACAACTGGGCTGACGTATGGGACTGAAGCGATTCTACCGGTGGAGTTCTTTGTCCCTAGCCTAAGAATAGCGCTTCAGGAGCGATGGGAAGGAAAGGAGGCATGGACGCAGCGACTAGTTGAGCTCGAGCGTCTCTCAAAGACTCGTCTTCTTGCCACCCATGCACTAATCTGTGAAAAAGCCCGACGCAAGAGCTGGTTTGACAAGCATGTCAAGCAACGCGAGTTTGAACAGGGTGACTTAGTGCTCCTCTACTGAGTTAAAGGGCATAAACAGAAGATGAAATTTAGAGGTCTTTGACCATTCAAGGTTCGTGCAATCAGCCAAATAGGCAATGTTGAACTCGAAACCTTAAACGGTGAAGAAATAGGCTTCTTCAATGGCAGCCGTGTCAAGAAGTACTACCCTCCCACGCATCTTTTGCATGAACCACCCATTTTAGAACCGCTTGTCAAGGTCCGAGTGGCCACAATCACTGAAATCGACGACGAGAACGAGGAAGCCGTGGAACCCGCATACCTTTGCATCACGGCCACGGCCAAACACACATGTGCTTTAACCGCCTTGATCGACGAGGGAGCAAACTTCAACGTCCTGACCTACGATCATTGGACTCAACTTGGACAACTTCAACCCACCACTGCAAAATTAAATCCATATGGGGCTCATTCCTACGCACTACTCGAAGGTAGCCGTTTCTATAGAGTCTGAGACTGTTTCAATGATTTTCTACGTGCTGCCAAATGCTAAAAACGCAGGCTTAGAGTCATTGCTAGGGTGCACCTTCAAAAAGAAGACCCACTGTAATGTCGACTAAGCATCGCAGCGCATCCACCTAGCAATAGGCAGCGTTCGCATTGTCACAGCTTTCAGCAAGGGCTGCGCGACCACACCCCGAGCCACCCAGCCACACCAACAGAAACACCTGTAGGCAATTCGAATGAGGGGGGTGGAATGTGGCCACCACTCCCAGAGTCTCATTGCCCGCAACCCATACCAGTCCAAGATAAGGCCCCGCAATCCCGCCTTCAATGGGTGCCTAAAAAACTGCAACAGCCGCCTAGGAGTCGACGCTCCTACCCTCAGAAGACCAGAAACTCTAAACCTAGGAGGCCAAAATGCAGCCATAGGAATAGACGTGTAATCAATCGGAGATGGGTCCCCAAGGCTTTCTTGTGCGCACAAGGCTACTATGAGGGCAATGCTTGGCTATGGATACCTAAGGCCCCCATGGCCAGAGGCACCATTCGCATGCCAACCTCAAGATCGATCATTCCAAAAACCGTCAGGGACCTGGAACCCAAGAGCTGCAGAGCTTCCCCGGTCCGCAACCATCGAGTCCACCCATGCGCGAACCCATAAGAATCACCCAAGCCTGTCAACAACCGCCAGCTCGAGCATCATTACAAGCAGGGAATGATCCGGGTTTCCAACTCCATCTTGAAAGCAATATGCCATCACGTGAGGTCGCTGCTAACCTAGCTTCTATCCTAGCAACCCAATCGCAAGCTCTCGAAGTCCTACCACAGCAACTCTCCATAGTCAAAGGCTCAAGTCCTACCAAACCCCAGCCGCCCGCAAGCCTTAGGCCCTCTTACGAGCAAAAATCCCTTCTCTCACTAGTAGCTGATTTAGCCAAGAAAACAAGGGATGATGTGGTGGATTGCATTAAACGACTGGACGCTACTTTTGTGTCGCTAGCTCTGAGCTACGATCGCCTCGACTTAGACCTATTGGATAAATCCTTCGCAGCTGAAGTTCAAGCAATGCCTTGTTCTTGGGTAACATTTGAATTTGCCTTTGCAAAAGCCCCTATCTCCGCTGCTAAGATGCTCAACGGTGAGATCTCACAAGGGCAGGCAATCAAACAATCCCTCATCACGTCATATGATCAACGAACCACCTCCGCCATCACTGACCAAGAAGTGGCAGAATTGTCAAAACTAGCTGAGACGAAATCCCAGTTCCTAAGGCATTGGTACGATCTTAGACTGCAATGGGAAGTCGAAGGATGTCGAGTAATGACCAACGTCGAGCAACGACGCGCTATCAAAATGGCAGAGTACAACCCCACCTACATCGCGCCGACATCTATTCGAGTGCTAACCATGTTGCGAGGCTGTCCTATAGAAGACCACATCAAGGGACACCCCTACCTTGATCGCCTGTTGACTGAAGAGGAATTACACATCGCTAGCCAAGTCAACTCGGGTGACTTCCTAACTAATGTTCTCACATATATCACTCAAGTGGGGATTAAACCCTCCAACCTAGACCATGAAGCCCATCTCAAATACAACCCCAATTTCTATACCTAGCTACTCCACAAGTAACCGACCATGCCAAAATACCTACACCTTCTAACCCTCGTCCTACGAAGGATTCTTCTCAGACTAAAAGGGGAAGGGGTAAGGTGAATCAGATCAGAAGTAATGAAGCAAATCAAAGCCACGAAGTATGTAGACATGCATTGGGAAAAAGGGACGGGGTAGGAAAGAGAACACAAAAACTTTGAATTAAAAGGCAAAAAGTCAACATCTGAAAAGCGAACTTGCACTAGACTTTAATGAGTTCAGTCAAAAGCATAAAGTTTTTCTGTTTTAGCGATTACTATGTTGTAAGCACTAACGAAAATTACGGTTATGACAAGAACAAAAGATGTCACAGTAGGACTGAGGCCACCGACTCCCCTTCACAGAGGAAGAAAGAACACGGTACAACATCAACCTGGAGAACAGCGCCTATAATCAGCTGAAATTCCGGACTATCCACAATTTGGAAGAATTAGTGGCCAAAGAAGAGGTGGCCAGGAGCATCGTGGAAAGCTGCAACCTTAAAAAGTACCTGGATATTTTCTCACGAGAACCTGAGCACACGAGCTGTATGGAATTCCTCAGGACCTACAATCCTGATGGAGAGTGCGGCACTGTCACAATGGGGAGGGGACAAAATGCTAAGCAGGGTGCTGGTCCATCTAACCCCGGCCTTGGTGGAGAAGGCACTGGGGCTAGAACCGAAGGTGGAGAAGAAGCAAAAGAGGGACGTGTATGCCATGCTGGGGATGAGGAAGGAGGAGGTGTTGACGAACGATGGCATCAGTATCCAGGACATTCCCAGTGCAGAGACCAAACTACAAGCGAAGCTCGTACATGCACTCTTCTCTAGCCAACGTTATAATGCGCTGATGCACAGGATCAACGTACCAATCCTAGAAAACGTAGCGGCCCAGACCCTGCACGAAGTCGACTGGAACGGCTACGCATGCAAGACTATCGATCAAGCAGCTCGAGCTCTAGCATTAGGAAGCCTACCAGCAGGAGGAGAATCACCAATGTCGAAGGCTGCAGAAAGAAAAAGGCCTTCTTCCAAAGCCTCATTCATTGCATATGGGGGCATTTTAATGGCGCTTATCCAAGAGGCCGTAAAGGAAGCAGAAGAGGGGGAGGGAGAAACACGATCGATCACCGCCCCATCAACACCAAGATAGGTCTAGCGATAGGACGGAGACAGAGAAAGAAGGGGAAGAACAAATAAGCAAAAAACAGGTTAGGGAGACTAAAAAGAGATCAACGCAGAAGAAGAAGAAACAATATGAAGGCCGTAGAAAGGAGAGGGAAGACTTGGAGAAAGCGAAATGACAATCCCTCAAGGAGGCTGAGGAGAGAGAAAGGAAGAAGAAGCAGGAAGAAGAAGAGACAACGGAACAAGTAAGTCAAGCTAAAAAGGCATCTAAGCGGGAAGCCGAACGGAAAAGAAAAGAAGAGCAGGAGGAAAAAGACAAACTAGAGGAAGAATGCAAAAAGGCCGAGGAGGAAAGAAAAAGTAGAGTCGCGGAGGAGGACGAGGAGTTATGAAGAAAGGAGGAGGACCTGGCAGAAGCTACCCACCAGTCAATCGAGTAGCAGCGCAGGGTAGATGACCTCGAAGCCTCAAATCAGCCCAGGGAAGAGAGGCCTAGCTCTAGCACGCAGGCCCCAAAACCCACACCCCTCGCAGCTCCAGAAGGCAAAGGCAAAGCACCCCTACATCCCATCCCCACCCTCATGGCACCTCTCGCTGAAACCGCTACGCCCACCCCTAGCATCCCCACCAGCTTGGAAGTGTCCAACCTAGTGGCATGGATGCAATACTTCATCAGCAAGGAAATAGCCCATGGGAAAATCACGGAGACGATGACCACAGGACCAAAAAGGCCAGCTGCAGATGTTGAATCAAGGCAGGATCAAAAGCACGCGTGCATGGAGGCCTCAACCACCCCCACCCACACAACAATGATGCCGCCATCCGGTTACGATGAATACGTCATTGAGCTGCTCTCCCAACTAGAGAGGGCCAAGGAGGAGAAAAGGACGGCTGTGGGCTGAGTTGATGGCAGAAAAAGAGTCAGGCGGCTTTCCAATTGGAGAAAACCTGCATCATCGCCATGTAGCAACACCAAATCCTTGAACTCAAGCAAGAGCTGAAGGCCAAAGAAAATAAGGAAGAGAGTTACAAGCAGCAGCTGGAGGACGAGAACCATAAACTCATACAAATGCAGCAGGAGTACAAACTCCTCCTGATGTAATATCAGGAACTGGAGTCGAAGCATAAGGAACTGGAGTCAAAGACCGCTACCATTGAGTAGATGATGGGGGAGCTAAACGCCAAGGAAGAGGAGAGGAGCCAAGAGAGGGAGCAGCAACAACAAAAGATCGAGTCTATCTTCGATTAGCTATGTCTCAGGAAGACAACACAAGACAACATGAGTAGAGAGCTCAAGGCCCAGGAGAGCAGAAGCTCGTAGCCCTAGCTTGGAAGCAGGGGGAGAGCATGGAAGGCATGACCAAAAGGGCCGAGGAATGGACTACGCAAAACAAGGCACGAGTGAAGGCTCTGGCATGGCACCTCACCTTGGTGGAGAAGGAAAAAATCTTGGGAAAAAGCAAAGCGGGCGCCATCCAAACAACCTTCACTGCCCAACAACAAGCCTTCCTCAATACCTTCATTTTGCCTAACACTCCTAGAGGATATGAGCGACAGCCAATTCACTAGGTGTAGCCATCCCTTCCTATCCACCACCTCTCTCCATGTCCGCATGAACCTGAAAGGGTACATGCAGAGCCATCAATTTTTACATAAATCTATCCGCCCGCCCTCTCCTCCTCATTCTGACGATGAAAGCTAGCCTTGGCTGTCCTGCTCCTCATGTAATACTATCTCGCAATGTGGCAAAAAAAAAAAAACTGCACCTAGGGGTCCTTAAGTTAGGCCTGTCCAGTGACCTCGATCAGCTGGCTCCACTCCTAACCCCCTAGCCCTTTTTGATCCCCCCACGTCACGCTTAGGGCACCTCAACGGCAGGACACACCTAGGGAAGTAACACTCCCCTATGGTTCGACTTGTCACCCTAAGCCACTAGCATCACTCTCCCCCTTGGCACAAATGGGGTCCTCAAGTGTGGGACATCACCCGGGTCCGCCTGTAGTTAGACCCACTTTCCCATTTCACTAGCACGAGCACACCGCACCAACACGCTGACGACAACCACCCCCCTAGATAAAGCACTGCATCTTCTTCTTCAAGTACACCACTTCCACCCCACCACCAACTTCAGAGGCCCTCATTCACCCATGCAATCCACTGCGCTGCTCCAACGACCATCATTCTTAAGTTGCCACAAACCCCTGAGTCTCCATGCTTCCCTTAACCTTACACCCACGCCAAAATGGGACTGGTACCCATCTAGGAGGGGGGTAATGTTAACCCCAAGTCAAGATGACGAAGCCAGGATGGCGAAAAATGGAGAAAAAGCAAAGGAGCATGAAGAAAAAGAGCGAAGACACGCAAGCGGCCCCTAAAGATGGACCAGGGCAAAAAGAGCAACCATAAAAGAAAAGGCGCCTCAAAAACTCGAAAAATCTTTGTAAAAGAGCTCCAGGCTCCCTCCTGTGCCCATTGTAAAATATTAGATGGGTGTAGGCTAGAGGCATGGGGCTAAAAGAGGAAAAAGGAAAAAGGACCTTGCCACAATGGCCGGTCATGTAAAAAAGGGGTGGGTGCCCATGGGATTTTAGGGTTTGTATATATAAAGTTCAAAAAGTGAATAAGAGATCATTCTTTGGTGTGTGGCAAAAGGAGTCTTCTTCCTCTTCTCTCCTTCTCACCTTCTTGCTTGAGTGTGCTCTTGAGAGAGGGAGTGTGAGAGTGTGAGTGTGTGTGAGAGCGAGGGATCAAGAGGGTGAAGCCCTTTACCATCTCCTCCTCCTCTTCTTCTTCTCTTCCCTTCTCTCTTCTTGTGCGCGCCGCTATGGAGGATGGAGCTTGGAGGTGGAGGAGGCTTGAGGATGCTTGAGCTAGCATCTAGGATTGTGGAGCTACCGGTGTGTAGAAGAGAGAAGACAACTCATATCGGCACTAAGGTAAGCTCACTACACTCATAGGATAAATGGCGCGTCGACTAGGTGAGAGATAGCTATTAGAGCTCGCTTGGAATGCTTGAAACAATAAGCGGTCCGTGGGTCTTGCCGGTTGAGCGAATGCTCGCACAAGTATTGATGATGAGCTAATGGTACTTTCATTGGAGTTTTCAATACATGCACAATTGAAAACCTCTCATATGTGGTCTCTCCCTGGGGATAGTACTAGTCTTCTTATCATGCATAAGAGGGAGTTTGATTAGTTTGGGAGACAGGTCGATGAACTCTAGGCAAACCGAGAGTAATGTCCTGCACTTGAGGACCCAAACTATGTATAGATTGTGGTGTAGATATTGTGTGAGTGCACATGTATACTTAGATATTACGTAGTTAGAAGACTACTAGTCCGGTGCCGCGTAGCAACATGTGGTTGAGGAGAAGTATACATGAAGGTGGATGAGACATCATTTGTGCTATGACCACATAATGTAGCATAACTGAACTCATCGACACCTCAACTTTTGGTAGTTGGTAGCTATTGGTATTTCTTAACGAGTACGGTGTACTTTCCATGGTCATTTGTGTATTGCTTACCACAATCGATTGCAATGGTAGTGAAGTGGAGTGCGAAAAAGGAAGCGTGCAAATGGGTCAGGGTGACAAGTCTAACCGTAGGTGCGACAAGCTCCCTAGGTATGTCCTGCACTTGATGTGCCCTAAACAATTGTGGGGAATGTGAAAGGGGCTAGGGGACTAGGGACGGTACCCGAGCCAGCCAACCAAGGTCACTAGACGCACCTCATTTGAGGACCCCTAGGTGTTATGTTGTGATTGTAGGTGCTTTTCCTTTTTCTTTCATTGTTTCTTTCTTTCATTTTTGTTATTGTCCTTTCTTTCTTTCTTTCTTTCTTTCTTTGGGAAATACAACCATTGCAATATGTTGAGGCCATCAGCCTTTCATTTGGACTGGGAAATGTAGAGAGTCAAAGGCTGTGAAAATGGATATTACAATGATGATTGTGTTACTAGCCTTGTTGCTGGGGGAATAGTTGTGAAGATGGGGAGATACCCTTTAGATTTCGCAAAACCTCTTTGTGACATGCGATGTTGGTACAATTGAGGTAACAACTACCGTGAGCCAAATGTAGAGTTTGACCCAGAACGAGAGAGAGTAGCCAATGACTATGCTTTAGGCCATGCGATGTGGGCAATTTGCAAGGGTGGTTTTTACTTTCGGCAATGAGGCTTTCGTTGTGGCTCTTTCTTCTTGGTATCTCTATTGCTTTTTCTGTGATGGCTCTTTGTGGGGTTGGTGGTCTTCTGGCATCTTGGACATTGAATGCTTTTGTACAGAGACCTGTGTCGTCTTGTATCCACTTGAGAATTCATGAGAGTACATGCAAGTCATATGCTTCAACTATAATGAATAGGCACAACGCAAAGAGACATCACTTATCTGAATCCCATGGTGTTGACTTAGATACATGTCACCTGTGCTTGACTATCTTTTTCTTTTGCTAAAGGCGTGAAATATATTAAAAGCAGACATGGCAGGTTTGTACAGTTGGGGAACTTGCCCCCTTTTAACCATCTAAAGACAAAAATTCATGGCCAAGTAGCAGTTGGTAAGCATTTTATACAACATAAGGGCTATTCTATTTGTATGAAGCGGGGTGAGTCTGGGTGGTGAGGCGAGGGGGGCGTTGCTAGTGGAAGGCTCCTATCACGCCGAGTAGGGGAGATATTGGCTGGGACCCAAATGGTGTAGTCCTTGGCCACTGCCATATCAAGAATGCTTTTAAATAATTTAGAAAATTCATTCTTGTTTTTAGCTTCATTCACTTCTTTTGGGCACATTGTGCCTGAGCATCTGGAACCCCTCAAGCATCCCCTTGAGCCTTCCTCTTCTTGGCCTAGGGAGTTTGCAGCCTTCATCCTGGGCGATGTCGCTTTGGGCCTCACCTCGGCACATACCTCTTTAGGGTAGGCACGTAGCGTTCGAGTGAAGGAGCTTGTGCTGTATGCTCCCTTCTACGACAAAGAGATTATTTGCAGGCCAGTTGCATTGTGTGCTCCACAAGGGCTACTATGGGGGAACCTACAAAATGTGAACCAAGGGTTAGGCCCTGAGGTACGATAGAACTATTCGCACGGAAGGGATTAAATAGTGGATTATCAAGTGCATATGACAAGGAGGGGTGAGGTGAGGCATGCAGTGTTTGTTGTAGAGAGACGGTCCCCATGATGATGTTCATCCGGCCTCGATTGCAGGGCGTATTCTAGCCAATACCAGATCTTTGCTCATGCCAAGTTGCATTGACTGTTGGTTGTGATGGAATGGGGCAGGGCTCGTCCTCGGAAGGATAGATCGAAAACGGGGGAAAGCTTGTAGAAGGGGGCGGTGCCCCGTGTACGCCCTTAGAGGTGTTGGTCAAGGCTTCCCATGGCGTCCATGAGGACTGCATTCCCTCCACCTAGAGGCCGGAATGGTCACACAACTTCTAGACGTGTGGCGAGGGGAGGACCCTAGGAGCTCAAGCTATCAAACCCAACTTTTCTCCCTGCACTTGACTATCATTGCTTGTGTGTGTTGGTATTATCTATACAAAGTTACCAAACTCATTGTTTATTTATGTACATATTTATGAACCCATGTCACTTCATGAAGATAAAAACCAATTATAGAACACAGGATTGTATTGATTGTACTGGAATGTGGCACATGCATCCAGTACTCGTGGCAACCTACTCAATAACAACAAATGTTTTGCAACATCGAGTAGCATGGTACCTTGTCCGAGTCTACTCTCAACATGTAGCTCCTCCTCAATGAGAATCTTATCAACCAGAGAGTTTTCGTGGCTAGCTCCGACTGAGTCCATACCCTGAATGGTAGTCAATACACTCGAAGGGAAGTCGACGCCACATAGGTGGGATCTCTTTGAGACCGCCATTTGGCCAATCACTCCTCTGAGACCATCATAATATGGGCTCCTAGTTCGGTCATTGTAACGCGGTTTCCAAACCAACGTTTTTCAAATTGACTTCGACCCTCTAATTGTCGCTTTAGTTGCTCTATCTCTAAGAGATTTGGTTGGCAAAGCACTTCGTTGAATGTCATAGTTAAGCATAGTTCATCGGCCTCCTCGTTAGAGATGAGTTACATGCGCTTATGTAGGAGTGTGTCATAGTGGTCGTTAAGATATTCTTGCTCTTCCCAAGACAAAGGACCTGGCAAGTATTCTTCAAGCTACTACCTAGGGAATGTGCCCATGTCTGCAAGGATGTAGATGCATGCGAATAATTTAAGTTTAGTGTCTAACTTAGTCAAGCACTCTGTGACACTTCTATGTTCTATGAAGGCTTGCTCGATTGCTATCTCATGTAAGGTTCTAGGAGTTTCTCTAGGCTTTAGCATAGTTGGGGGTTTGGTGGGCCTAGATGAGCAAGATTGGTCAATGCTAGGACTGCCTATATCCTCAGGGTTTTCATGTTTCTCCTGAGGCTTTGTTGCTATTGTGTCATGGTTCCCCTCGGATGTGACTGGTATAGTCTTGTCACCTTGTTGTGACAGTGTTGTATCCACTATTGATTGGTCAATGCAAGCTCTGTTGTTGGTGGATTGAGTGTTGCAAGCAATCATTAATGGTAATGGTTGCTTTGATTTTTCAGAACACACAGATGTGTATGAGGTTTCACCACTATTAGGAGAGATGGCAATGGATTCATTGGTGGATGGACTCGATGTTTTATTCCTCAACTCTTCAGCGCTCTTGTTCTCAATCTTCTTGGTGTCTACAGTCACTAGCAATTGTCATTGTTTTCGTTGTTTTTCTTGGGCAATTGCGATGTATCCCTTAAGGACTCAGGACCGTGAACTAGGTCAAATGTTGATGTGCTTGGTTGGGCCTCAGCCTTCTCTTCTTTTGACATGTCCTTATGGGACATAGCCACGGCCTGTTTAGTAGCCTCGTGAGGTTGTGACGATACAATTGCCTTTCTTCTAGGAGAGTCTAGCTCTTTGGTCAATTCTCCCTGGTGTAGCCACTAGTTCAGCAAACTGGCTATTGTTGGTGGATTGCAGTGCCAAGTCCTTAAGCAGATCAGAAGTGGTCACGTCTTTTGTTGCCCATTGTGCATTCACATGTGCAGGTTGATGAGCATTAGTTGAGCTAGTCACAATGGATTGCATAGGCATATCCTTAGGCTGAGAGCTAAGGGTGCTGTCATGTCCCACCTCTTGGACATTTGAAAGCTTCGATAAAGATAGAGATTAGAATTGAGTAGCCACATTTTATGACTGTTATTGTGCTTCTTGTGTTCATTTCGGAAAAGAGGGTGTAGGAGACTCGGGACTCCTAGGTGGACTTGGCATTGGTTGGAAGATTTGCTCGTGGTTGTTAGATGATTCTACCATTTGCTTTGTTGAGCAATCAACCTTGTCATGAGCAATGTTGCACCTATGATTCTCATTATCTTCTTGGGAAATGAAAGGCTCCTTGGGCACTTGTGGCTTTTGTGTACACCTGACAATTACATCTAATATATGCTTGTTAAGCACGCTAGGTTGAGGATCTACCTTTCGAATAGTCCTGTTCGGTTTCTGGATTTCAATCATGAGGGATTAGTCATTCCAACCTTGTTGAGTGAAGACTTGGATTTTCGTTTAGATTTCCTCCTGCGCTTCTTTGCTCTTGATACAATCTAGCCTTCAGCTGACAAAGGTGGTTTAGCCGAGGGTTTTGGCACCCAAATCCATCAGTTACTAGCGTAATACCCTTGAGCACACAGCAATCCTTTGGATATCCATTGCGGCGTTGTGTTGGCTCTCCATCTATACCTTCGTCTATATGGCTCGGGCTTCTTTTGTGGCCTTCTTTGATATTTGTAAGTCCAAATCCCATCCTTGGCATTGTCTCCTAACCTTCTTGTTTCAAGCATGGCGTCACTCACTGGTTCTCTTTGTTCAACATGCACTTATATCAACTCTTCCAACAAGTCCTCGCTCTCGTTACTAGGCTTGCCTAGTATGTCAGAGCATTCATTGTCTTTCCCTCGAGGTTTAATGAGGTCACCCTTGCTAAAGGTTGTGATTATCCTCACACTCGATAGTGTCAAGTGTATTCTCTATGCTACATAGTTGGCCTCATACTTTGTTGCCCTTTGAAGGGTCTTCCTAGGAGGGTTTCCTTTCCACAATTAGCACTATTTGGAGGAACATGGAATAGGATGGGCAAGCTTTCCGTTTCAATACTTACAAGGATTTTGCACTTCCCTATAAGTGCTTGTGGGTGTCCCCAGTAAGGACTAAGAGTTGCATTAGTTGGTGTGAGATCTGGTTGGCCTAGTAGGGTCTATGCTTCATAGGTCAAGATATTAAAATCAGCTCCTTCATCGATGAGAGAATCGACATTATGCTCTCTTTTTACAATGAGTTTGACCCTAAGATAAGCAAGTGGTACTATGTCTTCATCCTCCAGGTCTTGGCTTATAAATTCAAGCCTTTTGATACATGCCTCTAAGTCCCCAAATACACAACCAAATGTGGATTCTCCACTGATGCCTTGCGTCATCTATGCAGTGCCATTCAAGGTGCGTCTATTGTTAGGACTATCATTTCTAGTCATCCTCGCAGTTGTAGCATGATGTTGTTGCATTTCGCTTTGACTAGATGTAATCCGAATGCAACCTATACATGTTTTTGTGGCATGGCCTTTTTGCCCTTGTTGGCTAGATTGGTCCACTAAGGTTCTAGGTCTCTCTCTGTCTTTGTTTGTATATGGGTTTTTGGTTATTGTTTTGTAAGTGAGAGTTTATGCTTGTGTAGAGCCATTACTACACTAGGATCCGATTTGGAGGACCTGTCACAGCGCGCATTTTCTCTCCAATCTACTTGGGGGAGGTGCGAAGGGCCATTACGCTAAACACCGTATGTGATTTGAAGGACCGTTCATAGTCAAAATTTAAACTACTTGCTCTAGATTTCAATCTAGTGATAGAATTATGATGTGCTTTTGGCTCTGTATGGTCTCTGGGTCAACTTTAGGGTCTATAGATTGTTAAAATTTGAAAAAATCCAAATTCGGCCCAATAGGTCCGAATTGCAGGGGCCAAATGTCCAATTCGGCCCATCTGAATGGTCAAGAGCCGAATGAGTAAGGGCCAAATGCAACTGGTCCAAATGTCAAATTCGGCCGGTTCGAATGTGGTTGTCGGAGGGCCGAATGGCTAAATGGTAGTGGGTCGAAAGCCGATTGGAGAATTCAGCTGAGATGAATGTTAGCTTGTCCGAGTGGGGTTAGGGCCGAATATTAAATTGGTCCAAATGGTTGACTTAGATGGGTCAAGCAATGAGTGTCTGAGTCAAGTGGACTAAATGGCCAAATGGATGAGGGCCAAATCAAGTGGGCGAGTGATGAGTGTCCGAATCAAGTGGGCCGAACGATCAAGGGCCGGGATCAAGTGGGCCGAGTAATGAGTGTTTGAATGAAGTGGGCCAAGTGGTGGGTGTCTGAGTTAGGTGGTCCGAGTGAGGTGGCCGATTCTAAGACTTGGCCTAGAATTGCCACCACTCAGACGGGCTGAGCGCAATGCATTTTTCATTTGACTTACATAAAATTCATCTCTCGAGCGATAGAGGCCTTCCCACTGGCCGAGAACCTCCAGATCCTAACTACACATACAGGGGAAGGTGTGGAATTACCTGTATTGGGAAAAGAACTCCTCAACGACAAGATCAAAGCAAGTCCATGCAATGAAGATCTCTCTCTCTCTCTCTCTCTCTCTCTCTCTCTCTCTCTCTCTCTCTCTCTCTCTCTCTCTCTCTCTCTCTCTCTCTCTCTCTCTCTCTCTCTCTCTCCCCCTCCAGCTCTCCCAAAACCCTACAATGCAAAACATGGTCTTCCTTGCCACTACTGGCCTCTTATTACACTACCCAGACGTGCATTCACCTTAGTCTTGTTGCCCTCACCAACATTTAACCCAAATTTTCATTTTTTCCTCTTCTTTTCCCTGTTTCAACCTGTTATACAGCAACAGAAATTGTGTGCCCAACTATTTTGCTCCTATCCTATCTAAATGTAAACAAAAATCATAAACAAAACACCTACACTACTCCAACCTACGTTTCCAAATCCAAAAAATCAAAAACTTACTTGCTAAGGAGATCGAATACCTCTTCAAAATCCCTTGCTTCCTACCTATCTACGTCAAGCACTGGTTCGGAGAAAACCCTACATCAATGCTCAATTCAAAGCACACAAGTGCTCAAGGCTCGAATCCATTGGTCCCGACAATGGAACCAAAATGTAGAGGCTATAAATTGCTAAGACCCACGAACTGCTTATTGCTTCAAGCATTCCAAGCCGAGCACTAACGGCTACCTCTCACATAGCCGATGTGCTATCCATCTCTACGAGTGTAGTGAGCTTATCTCCATGCCCGACTGAGTTGCCTCCTCTCCAAAGCACTCCGGTAGCTCCACGATCCAAGTGCAAGCTTCAAGTGAGCTCCATCCTCAATTTCCACACTCCAAGCTCCATTGCCGTGAGAAGAGAAGAGAAGAGAAGAGAAGAGAAAAAGAGAGGAGAAGATGGAGAGCTTCTCCTCCACAGTCCCTCACCCTCACACTCTCACACTCCCTCTCTCAAGTACAAGCTCAAGCAAGCAGGAAGAAGAAGAAGAAAAAGAAGAAGAGAGCTACTTTTGGCCACACACAAGAATGAGCTTCTCATTCACTTTTCAACTTTATATACAAAACCCTAAATCCCCTTTTGGGCGGTCATCCCCTTATCCCCTTTTTTACATGGTCAATCGTGGCCTAGGCTCTTTTTCCCATTGTCCTCCTATCTTCCTAGCTTTCTTCCTATCGCCCATCTACCTTTACAAATTGCACGAGTGAGAGCCCTCGCTCTTAAAATAAATCATGATGCGCATTGCGCTCTTTTACAAAAGTATTGACTTACACTTTTTCTTGTGCGCCTTTCTCCTTGATTTAGGACTTTTCTGCACTTCTTGTGTTTCCATATTTTTCTTGGCGCACCTTTGTCTTCCGTTCCACTTTTGCCTTGGCCTTATCCTCCACTTTAGATTTTCTGGATTTTCCAGCTTGTTCATTTGAGGGTTAACAGTTGTCTCTAATGGGCAATCTACATGGGACTTATGGGATAAGTTTCGCAATGTCTATGACAAGCTTGCTTCTCGAATGTATTGGCTGAAGCAATTCATAGACCGCATAAAGGAGGGAACTTTCATGTCAGCCCAATTAAATGAGTTTCTTTCTATTCTCAACTATTTGTCTTCGTAGGGAATTGAATTCAAAGGCAATCTCCCCCCTTTATTCCTCATGGTTACACTGCCTAAATCATGGGATACATTCCATACTACTATGTGTGTGAACATGCCTATTGATGGGTTGAAGTTACAATATGTAGAGGGTGCACTCTTGAATGGAGAGGTTAGCAAAAAGAATATTAATGCTTCTCACACCTCTCATGGTTTGATAGTTAGAGGCAATAATGGTAGGAGTGGTAATGAATACCGTCGGAGAGACTCTTAGCAGTCCCATTCTCAATCACATGGATAGTCTCGCAGTAAGTCCCATGGCCGTAAGTACTCATTGACTTGTCACTACTATGGGAAAGTAAAACATATTTAGCCATAGTGCGTGCAAAGGGCAAGGGTAAAATACAAGACAAAAATGATGATCGCATCATTGTCCCTAGCAAGTCCAATGTTAAGATTGAAGAGATTAATGTTGTGTAGATTGATTCTAATAATGATTTCATACTTATAGCTTCTTCTCTTAATACTCCACAGCTGTTTGACGCTTTGTTAGGATATACTCAGTGTTGGTTGATAGATTTAAGAGCTTCCTTTCATGTGACCTCTCATAGAAAAAGGTTCCACTCCTATCACAGTTTGACTAGATCTATCCATTTGGGTAATGATTTGGTCCTAGAGATAGTTGATATTGGTGATGTCCAGCTACAGTTTGGTTTAGGTAGCCTGTTTACTCTTCATAATGTACATCATGTACCGGCTCTCACAACGAAGAGCCTTATCTTTGTTGGCACTTTGGATTATGTAAGTTATGTAGTTTCTTTTGGTGATTCCTCATGGAAGATTACCTGTTGAAATCTTGTCATTGCACATGGTGTTAAATCAAATACTCTCTACCCCTTGCTTGTATCTAGGTCAATTGACCATGTTTTGGCCATGGATATAGTTCCACATGTATCTCTTTGGCATCATCACCTTGGGCATATATTCTTGAAAGGAATGAAAATGCTTACCCATTTGCAGTAACTTTTGTCCCTTGACTATAAGTGCATTGAGTCTTATGATCATTATCTATATGGCAGACAGATACATAATATACATAAAAAGTTTGGTATAACACACATGGGTGAGCCACTAACTCTCATTCATTCAAATGTATGCAGTCCCATGCCCTACAAGTCATTAGGTGGTATGAATTATTTTGTTACCTTCATTGGCTTGCTTTAGTTAAGAACCAGTCTAGGTATAGGATGAAATACCTAAGGATGGATAATGGGGAAGAGCATGTCTCTAAATCTTTTGAGCAGTTTTGCGATAAGAGAGGTATTAAGCATCAGTTGACTGCCTCGTACATCCCACCCTAGAATGGTATGGGTGAGCACATGAATATGACAATTCAAGATCGAGTTCACAATATGCTTAGCTAGGTAAGCTTACCACAATATTTTTGGACTAAGATAGTTATTATTATCGTACACTTGATAAATCGATCCCATGTATTGCTCTTGACTATTAGGTTGTAGAAGAGGTATGGTCTGGAAAACCTCTCTCATATGCTCATTTGCGTGTCTTTAATTGTTTGGATTTTTGCCATGTTCCCAAGGACAAGCACAATAAGCTAGATCCTAAGTCTAGAAAATGTATCTTGGTTATGGAGATGCAAGTAAGATGGGATATTGCCTATGGGATCTGCACGTCGAGAAGGTTATCTATCGCCATGATATTGTTTTCCATGAGGAGAAAATGCATAAGCAAAGCTTGAGCATGTCATTGAGGTATGTAGGGTGATATTTTAGGAGGAGTCTCCTACTACTGTACAACTAGCTAGATAGCCTACAACAGCTCTAGTCCTTGATGCTCCATAAGATGTCCAAGGCCCTAGCCTATTTTGAGGTGGTCGACTAGATATAGACTACAACTTGTACGGTTTGAACCCTCTATGGATTATGTTATGGTGACAAATACTGGTGAGCCTCGTACTTATGATGAGGCCATGTGCAGAGATGATAGTCACTCTTGGGAGAGGGCCATACAATCATAATATAACTCACTGCAAAAAAAATCATATGTGGGATTTAGTTCATTTGCCTAGTGAAAAGTGTTATTTGCCATGCAAGTGGGTGTATAAGTTGAAAAGTACCCCTAGACATCCCAAGTCATCATACAAGGCCAAATTGGTTCTTAAGGGTTTCAAGCAAGAGCATGGTGTAGACTTTGGCCTTAAGCAAGCACCCAGGGAATGGTACCACAGGTTTGATGCTTTTATGCATTCATAGGGATATTTCCACATTGATATGGATCTTTGTTTATACAAAAAAAGGCTCGTGATGGCAACCTTATGATTTTGATCCTTTATATGGATGATATGTTGATTGTTGGGAGTGCTCATGATGATGAGCTAGATGCCTTGAAAGGTCAACTCAAGAAGAGTTTTGAGATGAAGGATATGGGATAGGCCTCACATATTCTTGGGATGTGCATTACACGAGATCGCTCTAATGGGCTCCTATACTTGTCACAAAAAGAGTACATCTAGAAAGCCCTTGAGCACTTTCATCTACAGGATGCTAAGCCTATTGGTTGTCTTTAATATGTGAAGTTTAGTCAAGCCAATTGTCTACAATCTGATGAGTAGAAGGCCAAGAAGGCCAAGATTCCTTATGCATCCGTAGTGGGCAGTTTTATGTATGCCATGATAGCCACTCGCCCTAACATAGCATTTGCAGTGGGAGTTGTAGCATGTTGTATGGCCACACCTCACCAACGGAATTGGGCTGCTATAAAGGGTATCATGAGGTACCTGAAGGGCACAACAACTATGTGCATCTGTTATGGTGGCCAAGATACAAGAGTCATGGGGTACACTGACTTTGATTATGCAAGATATGTAGACAACAGAGTGTCTACCTCTGTTTTGTCTTCACCTTTACTGGAGGTGATATTTCTTGGATGTCTAAGGTATAGAAATGCATGGCCCTATCTACTATACAAGCAAGCTCTCTAGTTAGCCCATCCTTGGCATTACTGATGAGGTCCCTACATTGTATTTGAATTCTATGAGTGCTATTCAATTGACCAAGATTCCCGGTCTTCCATGCGAAGACGAAGCACGTTGAGGTGTGTTACCACTTTATTCGAGAGGTCATCAAGGACAAGTCCATTGAGCTTGTCAATATCTCAACTTACCAAAAACCTGTGGATCTGCTCACTAAAAGATGGGCATTGGATGAGATTATGTCTTTCCTCATCTTATTGTACTTATGTACATTTGTACTTTCTCACTTTTTTCTTATTCTCTTCTCCCTAGGGGCACATTCACCTTTAAATGGGAGGTTGTTGGGGAAAGGCACTTGTGCTTAGCCACCCGTATATTAGTTACACTGATAATACCCGCACTGTGTTTTAGTTACCTACACACCTATACACTCCAGGTAGCAGGCATCCATCATTGTCACTTTATTCTTTATTCTTTCAATGACATTTGAATAAAGGGAAGGCTGGTCATATATTGTGACTGTTGGAGTTCCCACATCCTCTCTCTCTCTCTCTCTCTCCTTCCAACATAGCTTTTGCTTTTGCTATGTGCTTCCACTTCAGGGCTCACTCTCTTCAAAGCTATCTACATATATACAAATACACATATCAAATATGGGTGACATTGAAAGACTTAGTGTGGAGGTATATGTCATATATGTGAGAGAGAGAGAGAGAGAGAGAGAGAGAGAGAGAGAGAGATCTCCACCCACCCACACACACTCGCACTCTCTCTTTATCCCCTCCAACAAAAATCCATATAGCTAATATATTAATATATTATCATAATAATTATTATATCGATTAATTAATATTAATACACTAACATATTAATTTATATGAACTAATTAAAAGTAATATATTAACTAATATATAAATTAATTAATATTAATATATTAAGATCTCACTTCATTTTTATTAGTCAATATACTAATATGTTTATCAATATACTTATTGATTAATATATTAATATATTATTATTATGTATATTAATAATTAAGAATTAATATAAAGTAATTGCTATTAGTAAATTAATTAAAATACTATTTAATATAACTACTTTATTAACTAAATAAAATATTATTAATTTAAAGTAAGTGATATTAAGAAATTAATTAATTATACTAAACTAATTAATCTTCATGGACTATTAATATTGATATATAATAATATATTCATCAATTAACTAGTTGATATTAAAGTTAACTAATGGATAGGCTAACTAACATCAATTAATTAATTAAACAATAATCTAATTGATATTATTTAGTTGACAAACCAATTAACTAATTAAGAAGCTAATTAATACTATCTAAATATTAATTCATTTATACATGTATTGATTGATTCTAATATTACTCAGGAGGTTAATTAATAAATTAATATTAATCAATCAACTAATTGATATTGATTATCCAAACATTAATTATTTTTAAAGCTAAAATTAATGTATACTAATTATTATTAATAACCTCAATAATTCATACATATATTAGTTTATTTCAATTTATTTATACATGTATTAGTTTGTTTTTATTTTAAGTAATAAATAAATTACTAAGTTAATGTGATAGTAAATTATTGATTTTATATTAATAACTTAATTAAGTAATAAGTTAATATTAATTAATAAAGTATTTACTACTACTAATTACTAATTAACATGTCTAATAATTAACTTATTAAGTAGTTAATATAATTAATTACTTATTAACTAATTACTAAGTAATAAACTAATAACTAATGGATATTAACACTTTTAATTAGGTAATTTTAATATCAATTAATAATATAAGTTTAAAATTATTTTTATTACTAATTTAATTAATATTTCTAATTAATTAATTAATTAATAAGTTATTTTAATAAATACTAATTAATTAACTCAAGTAAATAAAATGCTATTAATATAAACTAAGTGATATTAAGGAATTAATTTATTATACTAAATAACATTAATCAATAAAGTACTACTACTAATTACTAATTCATATTCATAATGTTAATTAATCATTTTAAACTAATGTATTAACTAATTTTAATATTGGTTGATAAGTCAAGTAACAACTTATTTTAACTAATAAGTTAATTAATTATTTTACCATTAAGTTAATTGATGTTTTTTTAAAAGTTATTTTACTAACTAACTTATTAATTAATAATTAATTTAAAATAAAGCAAAAATGCACTCACACTTTGAGAGAGAGAGAGAGAGAGAGAGAGAGAGAGAGAGAGAGTTTGGTTGATTAATTTATCTTTATAGATTAAGTAGTTATTTAGTAATTTATAATAATTGACTAATATTAACTAAATAGCATTAATCTAATAATTAAATACTAATAATTAGGTTAATCTAATTTATATTAATGTATTTAAATAATATTAATACTAATAATTAAAATAAAATACCAATATTAGCAATTAAATAAATAATATTGACACTTCAATTAAAATATTAATAATAATTATTATTGTTAAATATATTAATATTAAAAATAACAATATTATTAATAAAAATAAAACAAATTAATTAATACCATCAATTATTAATCATTAATATTATTTAAATTAATAATAATGTAATCTAATTAATAATATTTACTACTAATAATTAATCATATTAATTTAATTATATAATTGATTTATACCAATAATTTTTTAATACTAGTAATCAATACTAATTTGTTTAATATTAATTAAGGTAATTAAGAAATATTAATCTAATTAATAGTAATGATTTAAACTAATACCATCTAAATTAATACTCTCTAAAAAATTTATTATACATTACTTGTCAACTAAGTAATTAATATATTATTTATAAACTAACTGATGATTGAGAGAGAGAGAGAGAGAGAGAGAGAGAGCATGGGACTTATGGAGTTTCTCTTCACTCGGATGAGGGTGAAGGGGACTTGTGGATCTTTTCCTCGTCAAGAAGGGGGTCATTGGTAGCCCTTTCTTGGGCAAAAAATAAAACCACAAATCTATTTTTGACTTCTTTTCGGCTTGAGAAGAGGTTGCGGCGACACCTTCTTGGGCAGAGAAAAAAAACATAAGTGGACTTCTAGCTTTCTTTTTCACCCAAGAAGGGGCTACTGATGACCCCTTCTGACAGATGGAGAGGGGGCTATACAAACTCTACTAGGAGAATGCAAGGACTGGGTGGACTTGAAGGATGATCAATGTTTGTATGAGGATTACCATATAAAGTAATAATGGGATGAGGAGATATGATAGAGATGCCCTATCTTCCTCGACTACTCAGAAGGTGAATACCCCTCCAATGAGAAAGGTTTGTACCAAAAATATTCAAGGAAAAACCAAACCAAGAGACATAAGGTTCCAAAGACATGGTAAGTAATATGAGTTGCATTCTTAGGTGTATATATCACTTTGTTGTCTCCTAATAAATAGACTATGATTAGTTTACAAAAAATTGATACTAATAGTGTGGTCATCGAAAAAGGAAAACATAAGAGTAAGTGCACATCTAATATCATCGAAGAAAGACCAAGTGGAGATCGCCCTCATCACCAATTAATTTGGTTTCTCCACACCCAAAAGATTTTATGTTTTAAAGTACTATATCTTCGATATCTTTTGTATTCCTATAATGAAAATATTTTACTGAACATGAATCATAACCACTTGACCATGCAAGTCCCTTGATTGATAGCACTGAAGAGCTTATCGCAATCGCAACAATGCAACAAGCAACGCACTCAAGCAGTAGAGGTAAGACAACTAAAAGTTGCAAGTTTGCCATGTATTACATGTTCATCCATATTATTCCAAAGGATCTGTATTGTTCCATCCCTTGGCATGTTTCCAATGGATTTGATTTATAGTGAAAGGCACCACCGATGAGGTCCATGTCATTGGTATAGATAGAAGGATCAAGCAAGTTCTTCCAAATCTTCTAGTGGAGAGGCTTACCTTACACACTATTATAGAGAGATGCATGACATCGATAACGAAAAGTGGTGAGGTAATAATCAAGGAGGATACGACATCACATTCGACTGACACACGTATTACAAAGCACCGAGATGGTAAGCTTGCTCATGCCAAAAACTCATGATGTGAAAGCATGTAAACCTTGTTCATCACTGAAGTAACAACAAGAATGTTTTGTACTTTAGAGAGAGGGTGAAAGAACTGAAGGTCTTAGATTTGCACTGACAATGGACGTGGCTTGTATGCAAAGAGGTAAATAAATGATGCTCATGAATTTCACATGCCATGATCAAATGACGTGAGAACTTTAAAAAAGTCTATCATTATACAATATTAATAGTGATATGCCGCCTAGTGTAAGGAAGGAAAGAATGCATGAACACAGACTAGCCGTGCCAAGGGACATGGCAACTACTAGTAAATAAGCATGACTCGTGGTTTTCGTTTTCCCACAATATAATGTAAATAAGAATGATCTATCTCTTTGCAAGGGGGGATACAATTCAAGATTATAAATCTACAATGGTAGAGGATATGCCAGCCATTATGAACACAGGTGAACTAACGTGCCTCAAGAAAATTATTTATAGTAACATTTTGAAAGAGGTATATGTTGCTAATTATGAGGTCATCATGTGGAGGGCCATACTGAAAGTCACGTGGAAGCCCCCTTGCAAGACATTGTCTTCCACGAAGCTACAATGGTGTAGGAGGTGCTAGCCTTCCACACAAGTAAACAAATGTGCCTTGAGAATATTATCTATAGTAACATTCAATAAGAAGAATATGGTGCTAATCACAAAATAAATATGCAAAGGTCCATATTAAAAGCTACATTGGAAGACCCCTTGCAAGTCAGTGTCTCCCATGCTACTATGATGGCAAAAGTGAAGTGGCATTTTGTTCTTTGCGACCCATTCGAGACAGAAAATGCATTATGAAGTGATCAGCCAAGTGAGGCATTCTCCTGATTGGTAGAGGTATTGGAGGAGATCAACCAACACAAGATGATCGAGGTTGATGAAGAAACCGCAAGCATAGCATGCAATATCATGGTGGTTCATCTCCCTGAAGATAGTGTCATGCATGGATTACGGGATGGAATTATGTCCTGAAACTCCCATACTGAGGCTCAAAGTCAGTCGATGCCATGCATGTCCATATGCTCAAGGGCACATGCATGTTACTTTTACTTGCCCCGACACACTCCATGGTAGAGCTCATCAAGCAAGTTGTGGAGGATGGACATTGACGGATGGAGTCAGGATAGAAGTGTTGGGCCTTATGCATGGCACAAGTTGTTCATTGTGAGACACCTATTTGTGTGATTGGAGGTAGAGAGGTGAGAGTTTTAAAGTAATGATATGGTAATGTTGGATACCGTTTATGTATTACACTTGTTGGCTCCAATCAATGAGTGCAATTGCTAAAATTTGTATTCCATTCTTTAAATGCAAGTACATGATATATATTCTAGCATACATGCATTTAAATGTCACTTATAATGGAATTATCCGTACGAAGTTCACAAAAGACTACACTACTATGAATGAGAGGGTGCGAGATACATCAAGATCCTCAATGAGAGGTTAGTATAAGATCCAATGTTGTTAAACCACTATAGAGATGTTTTATAGGCATTTAGTAGATTTCTAATCCCTTATATTAATATCGCATACTATAGGTGGCATGCAATGTGGCAAGGAACTTTGAAACTTGTTCTTACAAACATACACAAAAGAAGGGGACACCATTGTAGATTGCAATGTGGGATGTGATGACCTTGCATTAGTAGTGCTAAATTCCAATAGACAAGTTGCATGTCTATATCGCTTTGCCAAAGATGGAAGATTTCTAAGAGTAAAGGTAATATGTTTACATAAACTTATACAATATTTGACTATAATGTAGTGCTCTTTTTCGCCATACCAATTACATAGATGCTCACCTTTCCACGTGCCCATGTACAACTACCAACCACAACTCAAAAATTAATTGTGTTTGATGTGAATGGGGTGCTTCTACACAGATGGCCAAAGCGTAAGGGAACATTACTAGTGAAGCCCCTGAAAGTGGGCAGGTATTGGATGATTTTGTGGCCAGGGCTTGCAAAGTTTTGAGGGAAATATCCACATTGTTTGACATTGCCATTTGGAGCTCAATGAAGGAAGACAACTTAAGCGAGCTACTCCAATTGGCGAGTGTCCTCCCATGGTTCAACAATAGACTTTGTTAGGGATCACCCATTCCACCCTCCAACAACGGAACGCGATTGATATTTGATGTATATGAACTAAGACAATGGATCTCATGCAAACCCTTGACCCTTGCAAAATTAAGAGGGTTGTGAAAAACGGATGCATGAACCTTGCAAAATTAAGAGGGGGAGAAAGAGAGAAGTTACTAATTGAGAGAGAGAGACAGAGAGAGAGACAGAGAGAGAGGGGGGGGAGAGAGAGGGAGAGGGAGAGGGAGTGTATATGTGTGTATGGTGTATGTGTCTTTGTGGGCAACACAAGGGGAGAGAGAGAGAGAGAGAGAGAGAGAGAGAGAGAGAGAGAGAGCTAGCAAGAGAGAGGGTGAGTGTAAGGGAAAAGCTTGCTCAAAAAGCTTGCTTCTCGCATGTACTTTGTGGTTGAAATGAGGAGTAGCCTTAGTGTGAGACTAGGTTGGAGTGTGATTCAGCCCCCATCTCTCTCTCTCCCTTTCTCCCTCTCTCTCTCTCTACCTTGCATCCCTTGCCCCACCCCACCCCTCTCTCCCACCCTACCCTATCCCTACTCCACCCCGCCTTGTCCACCCCCCACCTTGGTCCTCCCCCACCTCTGCCCTCTCCTACATCCATCATTAGTGTGTTCTCTCTCTCTACACCCTACCCTGACCACTTGGTCCACCTTGTCCACATGTGAATTGCTATGCATCCCTCACCTTGACCTCCTATGCCCTACTCTAACCACCTGGGCCCTGCCCTCACCCTATCATGTAGCCCTACCTTGGTCCTATACGTCTCCACTTCTCTCTTGCCTTGCCCACCACCTTGCCTTGGCCCTATCCCACCTTGCCTCTGTCCTACCCTACCCTATCCACATCCTCCCTTACATCTCCCACCCCCACCTTATACTGTATCTCCATCTTGGCCCTATCCATCCCCCTCTTTCCTGCCCTACCATATTCCTATCCACCTCGCCCTATCAACCCCCCACCCTACCTTGTCACCTTCCACCTTGCCTTATCTGGTGCACAGATCGGATGCCGTATACTTGCGTAGTGAATGCCGAAAGGTCCCCAAGAACAAAAGAACTCTACTTTTTGCACAAAACTCAAGGTAAAAAGCATTCACGACATGAACAAGAGACCAATTGGGTGCAATCTCCCCCCATGCCTTGTGTGAGCGCTCCACAAAGCATGTATTTTTTGTATTAATCATCTTCAAGCTCAAATAATAGCCCCAATTACAAAATAGCACGCTTTTGGCTTTTGAGTTTGCTTTAGCACAAAATAGAAATAAAGCTAATGGGCGGCGCCCAAAGAGTCAGGCGTACCCAATACAATGTCCAAATACAAATATCATAATCGTGCGCCCATGCGCATACAAAATAATAAATAAATATCCAACGCCTCAATAAATAGGCGCGACAAAATATAGGCACCATGCCTAAGGTATGCGCCCATCAAAATATAAGTGATAACTCAAATACTCGCTATCCTCCAATGCTTTCCTCTGCCACCACTGCTGCTATCTCTACACATCAACTGAAGCATTCACAATCGTTAGTAAAATAATACAATTAAACCGACAAAAGTGAATACCTAGCAGTCTTCAGCTACATAAATAAATCAACTGGTTAGAAATCAATCCTAACCTTAATTTATTACGAGTGCGCACTCTAAACTCATAAACGTTTATTAATTTAATATGTATTTTGTAGAATCACCCGCTATGGAATCACCCATGTACACACTAAATTAATGAAACGCCCGAAAAGGATAGGCATCCCCATCAACTTCTCGCACAAAGAATCCACTTTGTGTATGAGCCCCGGTCAACAAAGTTTACGGAATCCACCGTAAAACCTCACGGAATCCACCGTGGCACGGAATCCACCGTGAAATATGCCTCCTGGCATCATACCCCCAGGGTGGGATAGCAATTGACCTCAATTGCTATTAGCTCAATGTGGAGCTAGCAGAGTGGGAAAAGCATTTACGTCTCTAGCATGCATCCATTGGGCTTCTTCTACAGGATGGTTCTTAAACTTGACTAAATATCTAGAATATCTTCGGCCAGTTCTAGTGGTCATAAAGTCAGTATCTATGATAGCTTCAGGTTCAAGTATTTCAGTCTCTTCTTCTAACAAAGGTGGGTTTTCATAAACAGGGTGTGCAGGTAATTGGCCTCTAAAGGGTCGTAATAAACTAATGTGAAATGTGTTGTGAATTTTCCAGTGAGGTGGTAATTCTAACTCGAATGCATTGTCATTAATTTTGTGAATGATCTTAAATGGTCCATAGAATCTAGGTGCTAATTTCACAACTGGATATTTATCTACACTTTGTAATCTACGTTTTTCTATTCTCAACCAAACATAGTCATCAACTTTGAAATTCATTTCTTGTCTTTTCTTATTGACTTGTTTGGTATATGATTGCTGGGCTTTAGCAATCATGTCTTTAACCTCATCAAAAATAGTAGCGTGCATAGTAGCAATATCATCAGCACTCTGAATTCTATTTGATAAAGATGCAACAGGTGTAGACAATCTATAACCATAAATCACTTCAAACGGTGCTTTCTTTGTAGATGTGTATGGTGTATTGTTATATGCAAACTGCAGTAAATGCAAATGTGTGTCCCATGTCTGTGGTTTAGAAATAGTGTAAGCACGTAAAAGATCTAAAATAGTACTATTAGTGGCTTCTGTTTGTCCATTAGTTTCAGGATGAAATGCAGATGAGAAATCAATTTTTGTTCCTAGGTTAGCAAACAAAGTAATCCAAAAGTTGTTGCAAAATCTAGAATCACGATCAGAAATAATAACTTCTGGTAATCCATGGTTAGTGAAAACAGTTTCAAAAACAGTTGTGCTGCCTGAGATGCTGTTAAAGTTTTCTTACATGGAATGAAATATGCTTGTTTACTAAACCTGTCTACTACAGTCCAAATCATGTCATGGTTAGCTTTACTATCAGGTAAACCAGTAATAAAATCCATAGAAATTTGTTCCCATGGTCTTGATGGAATAGGTAAAGGCATAAGTAATCCATACTGTTTACCATGATGTCTCTTAACTCTTTGACAAACCAAACATTTAGAAACAAAGTTAGATACATCAGTGTCCATATGTGGCCAATAAAAATCTTCAGTTAATGTACGTAAAGTAGATATGATACCTCTATGACCTTGGTATGGAGGACAATGAATCTCATTCAAAACAAAAGATCTGAATGAAATTGTAACACATAATCTCTTTTCATAAAACATGAATCCATCATTATAAGACAGTGAATCAATAGGAATCCAGTTATTTCCAACTAATTTATTCCAATCATCACGAAAAGTAATGTCCTGATGATAAGTATATTTCATAGGAGTTAGAGAATCAAATGATATAACAGAAATATTATGAATGGTGGGTCTTCTACTTAATGCATCAACCACTACATTTTCTTTACCTGGTTGATATTGGATAATCGGATGAAAACTCTGAATAAAGGCTACCCATTTGATATGTCGGTCAGATATTTGGGGTTGGCTAAGTAAATGTCTAATACTTTGTTGATCAATCTTAATCATAAACTCAGAACCCATTAAGTAGTGTTTCCATTGTCTTAAAGCCTGTACCACAGCTAATAATTCTTTATCATATGTGGAATATTTAAGTTCGGAGGGTTTCAGTTTACAACTAGAATAGGCTATGGGATGATTATCTTACATAAGTACGGCTCCTATTCCAGATCCGCTAGCATCAGTAACTACTAAAAAGAATGGTCTATTAAAATCAGGCAGTTGTAATACAGGAGCATGGGTTAATGCATGTTTCAATAAGTCAAAAGATTTATGTTGATTATCAGACCAATGATAAACAATACCTTTCTTCAAAAGTTTAGTCAAAGGCAAAGCAAGTAATAAAAAATTTCACACAAATTTTCTGTAGAAACTAGCAAGACCTAGGAAAGATCGTAACTCATGCACATTTTTAGGTATAGGTCAGTTCAATATTGCTTCTATTTTCTTAGGGTCAACCTTAATACCATCAGATGATACAATATGACCTAAATATTCAATTTCTGTTTTAAAGAACTCGCTCTTTTCCGGATTAGCATACAGTTGATTATCTTTCAACAACTTGAAAACCAAGGACAAATGTTCATAATGTTCTTTCTCATTTTGACTAAACACCAAAATATCATCAAAGAAGACAATAACACAATGTTGATATTTCAAAAATATATGATTCATCATTCTACTAAATGTAGCAGGTGCATTAGTCAATCCGAAAGGCATCACTAAAAATTCATAATGACCAAATTGTGTTCTAAATGCAGTCTTGAATATGTCAGACTTATCTAATCTCACCTGATGATAACCAGATTTAAGGTCTATTTTACTAAATATGGCAGAACCTTGCAGTTTATCCATAAGGTCATCGACTCTAGGAATTGGATATCTATTCTTTACAGTGATCTTATTTAAAGCACGATAGTCAATGCACATACGATAAGTATTATTCTTCTTCTTTACCAACAAAACAAGTGTACTTGATTTTGGATTTCTTTTTACTAAGTACACCTGTTAAGTAATTCCTTTGGATCTCTTTGCTGAAGAAGGTCCCATTCCTTATTAAGTAATTCCTCTGGATCTCTTTGCTGAAGAAGGTCCCATTGCTTTATGGATTTTTCATGGAATTGTGGAGGAAGGAAATTCTGCATAAACTTCTTCTTGAAATTCTCCCAGGTAGTGGGACAATCTATACTCTTACGAACCACGATCCACCAAAGAGATGCTCTATCCACTAAATGTTTAGTGACACACTTAATTTTATCTTTTTCTGCGTATGTTTCCTCATGAAAGTAATCATCAAACTGACTGATGAATGCAAGAATGGTTTTTCCATCTCGAGTGTCATTGAAAGTACGGAATTTGAAATTTCTTTTACTTATCTTTGTTTCTTTGTGGATGGATTGAGCTTCGAGAGTCGCGTCAATGGTACATCGGATAAGATCTTCCTCTTTGTCGGTATAGTCGATCTTTGTAGATTGGCTAATTGAACTTGTAATGCTTGCCGGGCTCGTCGTTCTTCATCCAACTGCATCATAATTAAATCCAACTTTTGCTCCATCGTAGGTTCAGGTAGATCGCCTTCAGCCATTAAATCATCCATATGTGGTTCCGTCATCCTGCAAAACTTCAAAAGACCTCACACTCTCAAAATCCAATTAGCGGGATGAGCGTAGCTCAAGATCGGGTGTACAAGGCTTATATATTTTTGTGTGTGGCTTTCACAATCTTCATCTTTGGCTATTGCGAGATTTGTAATCTTTGAAAAATCTGTGTTTTATCCTTCTGCGTGTGCTGAAACTGGTTCAGCAAGTCTACATATGCGAACAGTACCTTCCAAAGAACAACTTTGCAGTTCGGAGTTTCTGCGCAGGAACAGTCCTTCTAGGAGTTTTGGACAAAAGTCAGTTTTGACTTCAAGTGACTTGTCTGACTTGCAGAGTTGCAGACTTATGAGACTTGCAGAGTACCAGAACTTGCAGAACTTGAGTGACTTAGAAGACTTGCAAAATTTGTAGACTTTGAAGACTTGCAGAACTTAGGAAACTCAATGAACTTTGAAGCCTTGTGTGATTTGTAACTTGGGTAACTTAGCTTATGATTAGTCTAGCAACAAACGACGATTTTTGAGGGGGGGGTGTTTTATGACGCCGAAAATCACGGATACATACCGCCCTGCTGCCGTCGATTCAAACTTATGAAGCTTTAAAGCTTCTTTAAGCTTTATAAGCTTTGTATTAAGCTTTTAAGCTTATGAAGTTTTGATACTTATCTCTGTGTAACCACGACTTGGAGAAGAGGATGTAGGAGTAGTCCTCCGTCATTGTAGGCCGGTCCTTCACAATCAGAGGATGGAAACAGAGGTTCTTGACCGCCAGGAATCCACCCGTATCGATCGTTCGCGATGAGATTGATTGTAGAGCTCGATCGTTCCAGGAGCTCCGTCTTCGCACAAGATAGGTAGCGATTGGAAGCTCTCGATCTCAGCTTTGCTCTGATACCACTAGTGCACAGATCGGATGTCATATGCTTGCGTAGTGAATTGCGAAAGGTCCCCAAGAACAAAAGAACTCTACTTTTTGCACAAAACTCAAGGTAAAAAGCATTCACGACATGAACAAGAGACCAATTGGGTGCAATCTCCCCCCATGCCTTGTGTGAGCGCTCCACAAAGCATGTATTTTTTGTATTAATCATCTTCAAGCTCAAATAATAGCCCCAATTACAAAATAGCACGCTTTTGGCTTTTGAGTTTGCTTTAGCACAAAATAGAAATAAAGCTAATGGGCGGCGCCCAAAGAGTCAGGCGTACCCAATACAATGTCCAAATACAAATATCATAATCGTGCACCCATGCGCATACAAAATAATAAATAAATATCCAACGCCTCAATAAATAGGCGCGACAAAATATAGGCGCCATGCCTAAGATATGCGCCCATCAAAATATAAGTGATAACTCGAATACTCGCTATCCTCCAATGCTTTCCTCCGCCACTGCTGCTATCTCTACACATCAACTGAAGCATTCACAATCGTTAGTAAAATAATACAATTAAACCGACAAAAGTGAATACCTAGCAGTCTTCAGCTACATAAATTTTTTTGGTTAGAAATCAATCCTAACCTTAACTTATTACAAGTGCGCACTCTAAACTCATAAACGTTTATTAATTTAATATGTATTTTGCAGAATCACCCGCTATGGAATCACCCATGTACACACTAAATTAATGAAATGTCTGAAAAGGATAGGCGTCCCCATCAACTTCTCGCACAAAGAATCCACTTTGTGTATGAGCCCCGGTCAACAAAGTTTACGAAATCCACCGTGGCACGGAATCCACCGTGAAATATGCCTCCTGGCATCATTATCAACCTTGCTTCTTGTCATCCTCTTCTACACAACCACCTACCCTTTCTTGCACCCGCCCCTGCCACCAATGCTCTACCCTGTGGATGCCAGTGGAGCATATGCATGAGAGTATGTTGAAAATAATTGAAGCTAGGAAAGAGGGATAGAAGGCCGTGTATAGAGATGGCTAAGTCATCATTGATGGCAAGAGAAAGTTGAAGAGGGATGCATCACCTTTAGAGATATGGATGAGAGCATGGAACTGTAAGAGCTCACTATGGATACACCTAGGGAGGATGGAGGAGGTGACGAAGAACCATGAACTAATTCTAGTCACACATCAAAGTCCCAAGATGGGATTGCCTAGAGTACATGGATATGTTTGGGAGTCCACACATAGGAACTGCATGAGACATCAAGGTACCACTAGAGGATTAGGAGTGGCAGTGTTGATTAGATAGGAGCTCCAAAATAGAGTCTCCATCGTGGTATGAGATCTTAATGCATGATACATGTGGAACAAAGTGGAAACCTCTTGCGTTCGAATGCTATACATTGCCCTTTGTTACTTTCCCTTACAAGGTTCAAGATATACTACCAATGAGCCCTAAAAAGAGAGCAGAAGAGAGAGGGAGATGGAGGACGAGAGTCCCCTTTCATAAACCTCTCACACAAGATTGTACCCTACTCTAGATTGGTAGAGATCCTCTTGGTAGGAGACTTTAACACTAGGATGTAGAGCAGACAATGTGACACATATGGTTTTGAGGATCCAAGGTGACTACATGTGATTGATCTAGAGGCAGCATCCATAGATAGGATACAACTGATACAAGGGGAGTAGTACTCATCATGACCAGCACCTATCATCACAATAGTGGGAATATGAGGATGCACTATATTGGGATCTATACCATTTATTCATGAGCATAGATATAGCCACAACATGGCACAGACGATGAGAGCCATGGCACTCTTGTGTAGAGGGACTATATGATGTACCACACCAACCACCACTGATTCCTCACCCACCAAAGCCTCGCCCCACCACATCCATCTTCTTCACATATGATATGAGGAGTGATAGTATGTCTACAACATGGATGATCAATGGACAACACAAGTGTATAGGGTGACCACTTCATTTATGTAGTAGACATTTGGACTCCTCTCCTTACTTTTATGTTCAATAAGGCTCTAGTGGAGGGATTCCTAGATGAGTGGACTATGCATACCATTGTGCCTATCCATAAGTCCAAAGATCCCCTAAATCTTGATAATTATAGGACCATCATGGTGGGCCCCACATTGGCTAAGATATATGGACCAGTGATGGAGGCAAAGCTCAATGCATATGTAGAGAGAGGGAGATTGAGGGCAACGAGACATGCTAGATTTTGATTGAGATTTTCTACACTTGACCACATCTTCACCTTGAGAGGCATGGTTGAAGGCTAAAGTGAGAAAGAAGAGACTCTGCTATTGCTTTGTGGATTTCCACAAAGCATTGATATAACTCCATGAGATAGACTACTACAGAGGTTACAAACATTGGGGATCCCATCGAACATGATGTCGAGCATCTATGCACTATATGAGATGTTGGTAGGCAAGGTGTGATTCCCATTTTCAAATATAGTCTCTAGCACCATTAGAGTGAAATAGGGGTGTCCCCTCTCCCCTACACTCTTTGGGCTCTACATCAATAAGATTAAATACTATATCACATGAGGAGAATGTGATGGGGTGGAGATGGCAAGTACATTAATTTCTATTATACTTTATGCTAATGATGTTGTTCTAGTCTCTGAATCATACCAATGCCAAAAGTTAGGAATGGAGTAACATGAGGGACCCCCTCTACAACACAGTCTGTCTTAATGCAAAGTGGAGCATCTGGAAGATGAAGGGGTAATCAATATAGACTGACTTAGGGCTCATCCTATGGGTTGTAGGGTCTAGTGGAATATGGCAAAGTCCACAAGCCTCATCCACATGAGTAAGATGTTACAAGTGTGAAATACTACCAGTTTAGATGCCTCATGGAAGACATTACCTCAAGCAATTCAAGAGTAGCAAGAACAAGTACCTATGGAGGAGATGATCCCCAACCCCCACACATCATGAAAATTCCAAATGGAAGCAAAGAATCCCATGAACACCCTAGACTAGGCACAATGATTGCATGCCCATAGTGCATGACTGCACATATGGCTGCAATACACCACCAATACCTAAAGGGATAAGCAAGTGAGTAGGAGCAAGTAATGATGGTAGACACAAGGCAACCCACAACTTTATTAGCCCAAAATGTGCATCAAGACGTGGATTGGAGCTATTTAAGGCACTAGAAGGGCTCACGATGATGACATTTGCCCAACGAGAAGCCAAAGAGATAAAACAAGCATTTTTTATGTTAGTGGAAGTAGGATAGTGGAAGGTAAAGTTGAACTTCTTAGTGACACCTATGGGACTTTGAAGTCATTTTAGGCCTTGAATTTTATGATAAATATGTCATAGCAATGTTTGAGAAAGGAGTGAATGAGATGTTTTCTAGATATGCAAGGAGAAGGAGTATGATTCCCATGTGAGAGATTGCAACTTCCAAATAGATATCCAATCAAAGTGCAAGTGAAGGAGGATAAATCAAGAGAAAAAAGGAGGAGCAAACAAGTTAGTTAGGAGCCTCTTGCCAAGTGGTAAAGTCAGAACCAAGTAACCCAAGGGCCCTAACTCTCAAAGTAGAACACCAGCAAAGCCTATGACCAATGCAAGCACTAGCATTTGGCCCAGGATCATGTCATGTAGCAACAAGCAAGTGGAGAAATCAATGAAGCAAGGATACACTATGTATTTATGTATAATGAGACATGTGGAAGGTAAAACACTAAGCTAAAACACCCAAATCCCAAGTGGGAAACAAGGAAGTGAAAGAGCTACTAAAGGAGTATGAACATGTGATGCCTATCAACAAGATACAGAAATCAATGAAGCAAGGAGATATGGATTACCAAGCCCTAGTGCTATTTGTGAAGAAGAAGGATGGAGGGCTAAGGTTGTGCATAAACTATCCCTCAACAAGATTACCATTAAGAACAAGTACCCAATGCCCTTAGTAGACGATCTTTTAGATAGACTACATAGAGCCAAGTTGCATAAATTTTAGGTCTAGCTATGACTTAATTCGTGTAGCTAAAGAGGACACACCAAAGACATCATTCCGTATTAGATATGGTAGCTATGAATGGCTAGTTCTAGGATTCAGCCTTAGTAATGGGCTAGGAAGATTTTGTGTGTTGATAGATGGAGTCTTTAGGGAGGATATAAATATCTTTGCCATCCTCCACATATACATCTTACTAGTCTATAACAAGACTTTAGAGGACATAAAGCACACTTGAGGAGGGTCTTTCAAGAAGGTGAGGTAGTAGAAATTGTATGCAAGTCTTAAGAAATGTGAGTTTGCAATAAAGAAGCTAGAATTTGTGGGGTTCATAGTAGTGGAGGAAGGAATCAAGGTTGACCCAAAGAAAGTAGAGATAATAAGGAATTTGATAGTGCTTAAAACGTTAGAAGCTAGAATTTGTGGGTTTCATAGTAGTGGAGGAAGGAATCAAGGTTGGCCCAAAGAAAGTAGAGATAACAAGGAATTGGATAGTGCTTAAAACGCTAGAGAATTCTTCAAGTTCATAGTGTTTTGATAGAGGTTCATGAAATATTATAGCATGGTAATGGCCTCACTTTCATAACTTACCAAAGGTGAAGGGAACTTCAAGTGGGGAGGAGATAAGCAAAAGTAGCTTTTGATATTATGATGGAGTATATGAGCAAAAGTGGTAGCCTTCATCGAGTCATTCAGAATCTTAACTATTGCATCAGACTATGGCATTGGGGGTGTACTGATGTAGAATGGACACCTAATTGCATATAAATCCAAGAAGTTTACAGAGGTAGAGACCTATGAGAACATTCATAAGAAGGAGATCCTAGTTGTTATGCACTACCTTGGGAAAGGAAAGCACAATGTTCAACAGAAACATACAATGGTTTTCTCACTAAAATACTTTCAATCCCAACCCAAGTTGTTTGCAAAACATACGAGATGGTTAGACTTTCTTATAGAGTTTGTCATTGAGATCAAACATAAACTAGGATCCACAAACAAGATAATAGATCAACTTAATCACAAGGTAGATTTGAAAGTGATGAGTGTACTCAATAGTAACTTCTAAGAGTTAGTAAAGGAGGTACTTGAAAATGACAAGGAGATACAAGACCGAGTACTAGAAGTGAAAGTTGAGAAAACACCTCATGGAATGTACAAGTAGAAGAAGGCATCATCTTTGTAGGCAAGAAACTATACATCCCAAACAATCTGGAGCAAAAGAACATAATCTTTCATGAAGTGTATGATGTGAAGTTGGAAGGACACAAAGGGCAAAGTAGAACCTTGGAGGCCTTAAGGAGAAAGCTCTTTTGGTCAAGCATGAAAGAGAAGGTCATTAATTATGTAAAGACTTCGCGAACTTGCCAAGAGGTGAAAGCCCCTTGTTTTAAGCCAACACAATTACTTCATCTAATGTCTATAGCAAATTGCCCCTGAGATGTCATCTATACTTCTTTATTTTCATTGTTGGTTCGATAATATCCACTAGGTGATCTGCACCCAGCCTAGATTCTCCTTGCTCAATGTTTTCCTAATGCTTCACACTAGGGTTTGAAGGCACATTTGGCACGATGATATAAGAAACATAATCCAAACTTTGAAAGCTTTGGCAACTTAGACTAATACAATGTTGAATGCATGAAAATGCAACATGCAGGGGTGTGGCATTCACTAATGTATATGGAGTGAAAGACCAACATTAATGGCATCAAGCCTAAACTATATCTCGAACAAAAACTTATCACAATCCCTCAAAGTTTCTCAAAGACAAAACACATTTAATGGTGATTTCTATTCACAATGTTGAATACATGAAAATGCAACATATGGGGGTGTAGCATTCACTAATGTATATGGAGCGACAGACCAACATTAATGGGATCAAGCCTAAACTATATGTCCAGCAAAAGCTTATGATAATTTCTCAAAGTTTCTCAAAAACAAAACACATTTAATGGTAATTTCTATTCAGATTGAGCTTATCACATGGCATGCATATCATCCTCACACATAGAGCCAATAACATCACGTAAATTTGAGAACCTGCATATGATTATACATATACATATGCATACATACATACATAAATACAATTATTAATTAATTGATATTTTAATAATTAATGATTAATAGAAAATCAATTATATAATATTATTACAAATTATAATATTAATATTATAATAAAATTTAATATAAATAATACATGAAAGATAAGTATACATAACAATTATTAGTTAAAATAATAATATGTTAATCAATATTATAGATATAGTTATATATTAATGTATATACATAGCATAATTCCTCATACATATATACTTTAATCTATTTATTAATTATTACATGTATATATAATACATATTTTATTAGTAGTTGATTAAAATATTAATAATTATTAACATATATATATATATATAATATGTATCATTATAAATATAAATATTATATTTGTAAATATAATATATAAAAATTATATATATAATAATTAAATATTAATGTGTAATATAAATATTAACTATACATATACATATTGATTATAAGCTAAGTATAATTACATAATAACAATTAATAGTTAATGGTTAATACATAATCAATGTATGGATGTGTATATGGGTGTGTTTGCGCGCGTGCAGTTGCCAACTTCGCTCAACAATCCATTTCTCATTTTTCTCTCTCCTTTTTTCCTCTCTCTCTCTCCCCCAAATTCCTTATGTCTAATTCTCTCTCTCTCTCTCTCTCTCTTTGCCTTTTATTTTAGTTTATTTTTTCTTTTGTCCTGGTTCTCTCTCTCTCTCTCTCTCTCTCTCTCTCTCTCTCTCTCTCTCTCTCTCTTTTCTCTCCTCGCTTTTCCTCTCTCTCTCTCTCTCTCTCTCTCTCTCTCTTCTCTCCTCACTTTTCCTCTCTCTCTCTCTCTCTCTCTTTTTATTCTCCCCTCTCTCTCCTCTCTTTTCTTTCTCTCTCCCTCTCTTTTTTCCTTTTTTTTCTTCTTCTCTCTCTTTTCATTCTCTTTTTAATTTTTTTCTTTTCTCTCTCTCTCTCTCTCTCTTCCTTCTTTCTTTCTCCTCTATTTTTTATTCTCTCTCTCTTTTTAAATTTTATCTTTTCTCTCTACATGTTCTTTCTCTCTTCTTCTTTCACTTTCTCCGCCCCCCCCTCTTCAGTCTCTCTTAAAGTATATAAATTTTATATTTTCCCTATATATAATTCTCTATTTATGTTTATATTCTCTCTCTCTCTCTCTCTCCTTCTCCCTCTCTCTCCTTATTTAAATTAAAAAGAAAGTTTCTCTTTTTTTCTATTCTCTTTCTTTTAAAATTTATCTTTTCTTTATCTATAAATCTCTCTCTATGTTCAACTTCTTTTTCTATAATTATTCTTCTTATCTTCTCTCTGTCTCTCTCCCCCTCTCTCTCTCTCTCTTCTTTTTTTCTTTTTTCTTTTCTTCTCTCTCTCTTAAATTTTATATTTTCTCTCTCTATAATTCTCTTTTTTTCTTTTAAATTGTATATTTCCTCTCTCTATAATTCTCTCACTGTGTTCAAATTCTCTCTTCTTTTTATTTTCTCTCTCTCTCTCATTTTCTTCTCTCTCTCTCTCTCCCCCTCTCTCCTCTCTTTTCCTTTTATCTTTTCTTCTCTCCCTCTCTCTCTGAAATTTTATATTTCCTATCTCTATATTTCTCTTTACATAATCAATGTATGGATGTGTATATGGGTGTGTTTGCGTGCGCGCAGTTATCGACTTCGCTCAGCAATCGATTTCTCATTTTTCTCTCTCCTTTTTTTCCTCTCTCTCTCTTCCCCAAATTCCTTATGTCTAATTTTCTCTCTCTCTCTCTCTCTCTCTCTCTCTCTCTCTCTCTCTCTTTCTTTGCCTTTTATTTTAGTTTATTTTTTCTTTTGTCCTGGTTCTCTCTCTCTCTCTCTTTTTTCTCTCCTCGCTTCTCTCTCTCTCTCTCCTTTTATTCTCCCCCCTCTCTCCTCTCTTTTCTTTCTCTCTCCCTCTCTTTTTTCCTTTTTTTCTTCTTCTCTCTCTCTTTTCATTCTATTTTTAATTTTTTTCTTTTCTCTCTCTCCTTTTCTTCTCTTTGCGCTTTTCTTCTCTCTCTCTCTCTCTTCCTTCTTTCTCTATTTTTAATTCTCTCTCTCTTTTTAAATTTTATCTTTTGTCTCTACATAGTCTCTCTCTCTTCTTCTTTCACTTTCTTTCCCCCTCTTCAGTCTCTCTTAAAGTATGTAAATTTTATCTTTTTCCTATATATAATTCTCTATTTATGTTTATATTCTCTCTCTCTCTCTCCTTGTTTAAATTAAAAAGAAAGTTTCTCTTTTTTTATGTTCTCTTTCTTTTAAATTTTATATTTTCTTTCTCTATAAATCTCTTTCTATGTTCAAATTCTTTTTTTATAATTATTATTCTTATCTTCTTCCTGTCTCTCTTCCCCCCTCTCTCTCTCTCTCTCTCTCTCTCTCTCTCTCTCTTTCTCTTTTTCTTTTATCTTTTCTTCTCTCTCTCTCTCTTAAATTTTATATTTTCTCTCTCTATAATTCTCTTTCTTTATTTTAAATTGTATATTTTCTCTCTCTATAATTCTCTCACTATGTTCAAATTCTCTCTTCTTCTTTTTATTTTCTCTCTCTCATTTTCTTCTCTCTCTCTCCCCCTCTCTTCTCTCTTTTCCTTTTATCTTTTCTTCTCTCTCTCTCTCAAATTTTATATTTTCTATCTCTATATTTCTCTTTCTCTTTTGTTCCCCCTCTCTCTCTCTCCCTCCCTCCCTCTCCTCTTCTTTTTTTTTGCTCTCTCTCTCTCTCTCATTTTAATTAAATAAAATATTTACATTAAAAAGTTTAATCTAATAGAGAGAGAGAGAGAGAGAAAACCTAGGCCCTATGCATGAGAGAGAGAGGGGGAGAGGGAGAAGAATAATGTTTAATTAAAAAAAGATTATTATCTTTCCTCTTTCTTCCCCTCCTCTCTCCGTCTTCTTTTTATCATTCTTTTTCTTCTCTCTCTCTCTCTCTCGCTCTCTCTCTCTCTCTCTCTCTCTCTCTCTCTCTCTATTTTATCTCCTTCTCAAAGTATGTGAAAAACTATGTTTGAAAACTTTAAATTAAAAAATCTTTTAAAATATTTAATTAAAGAAAAGTTTAAATTAAAAAGTTTAATCTACCTATGAGAGAGAGAGAGAGAGAACCTAGGCCCTACACATTAGAGAGAGAGGGGGAGGGGGGAAGAATTTAATTAAAAAGGAGATGGGAAAAAGAAAGAGAGAGATTATAAGTGAGAGAGAGGGGAAGGTATTTTAATTTAAAAAAGGGAGGTGAGGGGAGGAAGACTTTAATGAAAAAAGGAAAGGGGAATAGAAAATGAGATATTGCACTGCACGTGAGAAAGAGAGAAGAGGAAGGGGTTTTGATTGAAAAAGGGAGCTTTGGAAAAGGGGGTAGATTTGGGAAGCCCTCTGGAGGTTCGGGGCTTTCTGAACCTATAGTTAAAATAATAGAAAACTAGTGTTTTGCGCGGCGCGCACAGAACGCTAGGCCGCTTCGCAGCAGCTTCGCTCCCTCGAGCAGCAAGTGAAGTTGCCTTCACTCAACAATCCATTTCTCATCTTTCTCTCTCCTCTTTTTCCTCTCTCTCTCTCTCCCCCCCAAAAATTCCCTATGTTTAATTTTCTCTCTCTCTCTCTCTCTCTCTCTCTCTCTCTCTCTCTCTCTCTTTCTTCTTCTTCTTCTTCTTCTTCTTCTTCTTTCACTTTCTTCCCCCCCCTCAGTCTCTCTTAAAGTATGTAAATTTTATCTTTTCCTTATATATAATTCTCTCTTTATGTTTATATTCTCTCTCTTCTCCTCTCTCTCTCTCTCTCTTGTCCCATTTTCTTCTTCTACCCTTTCTCCTAATTTTCCTTTTTTTCTTCTCTCCTTCTCTCTCCCTTCCTCTCTCTCTCAAAAAATATTTAAATTTTAAAAAGACTTTTCTCTTTTCTCTTTTTCTCCATCTCTCTTCCTCTTTTCCTCTCTCTTCTTCTTATTCTTCTTCTCTCTCTCTCTCCCCCCCTCTCCTCTCATTTCCTTTTCTCTTCTATTTTTTCTTTTTTTTTCTTCTCTCTTTAAATTTTTTTCTTTTCTCTTTCTTTTAAATTTAATCTTTTCTTTCTCTATAATTCTCTCTGTGTTTAAATTCTCTCTTCTTCTTTTTATTTTCTCTCTCTATCTCTGTCCTCCCTCTCTCTTTTTTCCTTTTTTATTTTCCTCTCTCTCTCTCTTAAATTTTATATTTCCTCTCTCTATAATTCTCTTTCTCTCAATTCCCTCCCTCTCCTCTTCTTTCTTTTTTGCTCTTTGTATATTTCTCTCTCTCTCTCTCTCTCTCTCTCTCTCTCTCTCTCTCTCTCTCTCTCTCTCTCTCTCTCTCTCTCTCTCTCTCTCACACACACACACACACACAAAAAAACAGGCGGCGATTGGCGTGAGTGGTCGAGGGGGCAGAGAACGGCGATTGGCGTAGACAATAGGCGATAAGCGGCGCAGAAAGTGGTGGGCGGTGCAGAGAGTAGTGACAGCTCTCTCTCTGGTAGCAAAACGGGCAGCGGGTGCTCGAGAAGCAGTGGCAGGGGGCGGGTGGGGCTGACAGTGGGCACACGTGGCTTTGGCCGGACGGTGGCGACGTGCTAACAATAGCACCGCGGTGGCGGCGGAGACAACATCCCTTCGTCGCCGGTGGCGGTGGTAGCCCTGTGTGTGTGTGAGAAAGAAAGAGAGAGAGAGAGAGAGAGAGAGAGAGAGAGAGAGAGAGAGAGAGAGAGAGAGAGAGAGAGAGAGAGAGAGAGAGAGAGAGAGAGACTTATTCGCGAAAAAAAGATTGAAGACTTAAATTTTTTTTGAAGAAGTAGAAAAAATGAGAGAGAGCGAGAGAAAATAAAAGAGAGAGTGTTTATGAGTTAAAGAGCGAGTGTGTGTATATAAATATAAAAGTAAATCAGGATGTGTGGTGAGTGTTAAACAATGGAGAGAGAGTGCAAAAAAGAAAACTTTTGGTGGAGAGAATATATTATTAAAATTTTAGAAAGAGATGGGGAAGAAAAAGTGAGAGAGAGAGAGAGAGAGAGAGAGAGAGATCCAAACTTGTAACTTCAACAAACCCAATTCCTAACATCAATATGTCGAGCCCACATCAAGTTGAATCTTTATAGATGTGCTTGTGCATCTATGCTTTCATGCATTCAAATAGTCATGGTAAAAAAAAGAGATGATTCATGGTGAGAAATTAGAATGCATTTTGACTTTAGGAATTGCTCTATATATATATATATATATATATATATATATATATAGAGAGAGAGAGAGAGAGAACAATAAACTTTGGTAGGGGAAGAGAATGAGAATGAAGAGAGAGGAATAAAATTTGGTGTGGAGAGAGAGAGGAAAACTTAGAGAGGGAGAAAGGAGAATAATTTGGGAAGGAGGGAGAGAGAGAGATGAGGAAGCAAAGCTATCACATGAAGTTGAAGAGTGAAATATGATGTATGGTGGAAAAAGTGAGGGGAGACAATGCCATATTTGTCGAGATGTTTGCAACCACACCTACTTTAGTCTCTTTGTAAGGAGCAATGAGGGCTTAGGATGAGAATCCCATATTCACAGTAGGAGAAGTGCTACCACTCAATTCCTATAAAGCACTGTACTTGCACTCTTTTCTAATGCAATGATATTACTCTTTTCTATCTAGTAAAGTGTTTATGTCACTGTCCACACACAAGATTGTGTTTATGAGTCCAACTCTCAATCTTGGAACCTAATTCACCCTGTGTGACAATTTGTATTGTCAAGGTTAATGTCTTCATGAGTTTTTTCTTCCTCTTTCAACCTCCATAGCTTTCGCATTTGGCATGATCTAGATCTCACATATTCAACATGGCCCGTTTCACTCTCTCCTCAGCTTAGTTTGAGTGCTAAACCCCATCTCCAACCTCATTTATATTCCTACCTTCAATGAAGCTTTCATGGCAACCATAGCTAGTAGCACCCTATCAACTTGAAGCTTTCATATCTCTCTCCACATGTCAGATCTCTTTGATTTTCCTTCCGGAGAAGTATTTCTTTGCTTTCAGGGCTCCTCCTTGGCACCTCAAACATTGACATTGGGCAAGTATAGCTTCAACATTGCCTTGTTTTAGAGTTATTGTCATACTCGTGCGTGTGGACAGTAGCACCTATCCAACTTGGAGACGCTGGATCTCTAAATACAGAGCATATCTTCATGAACTCTCTTCTAGACATATCTTCCCCCACTTATGGCGCTCCCTCTTGGCCCATAATTCATTGACATTAGTACTCTATATCCTCAACATTATAAAAAACATCGAAATCTGTCCAAGATTGTGGCTGTTGCTGTCGTCTGCCTTGCGTGCGTGAATCTACTAGCAATCTCCATCATCATTATGGGGCTTTGATAGAGCATAAAGAGAGCTTCATTTCCATAAAAAAAGTTTTCAAAATGATTCACTGTAGCTCCTACAATCAGCAAAAAACTAGGACCGGGTCAAAATCCTAATTCAGGAAGCCATAGCCAAACTTCACTAAAACTCAGAAATCTCATCATTTTCTCTTTTGCCACATGGAGTAACCCACTACCACTCTGATCTATTGTCCCAGCATCAAATCAAGGAGGGAAAGAACCTGGAAAGATTGACGAAAGATCGACGACCCCGAACTAAGAAGATTCAAGTTCAACATAAACTTAGACATAGCCTTTCCATAGCGTGTTTTCACACTGCTGTTACTTGTGTCCCTTGACACACTATAATTTGCTCTTCCACTGATAAAATCTGAGATTTCTGAAGTTGTTTGTTGCTGCTCCAGCCATCTAACATGGGCAAAGACTCTCCAATTGCTCACTTCAAAGAAGTCGGGTTTCACACCTATCAAACCCGCATCAAACTCATCCTGATAAAGAAAGGCCTCTGGGCCATTACCACTAGAAAAGAAAATAAGCCTCGTGATGGGGACCTTACAGTCACTTGGCAAAAAGAACGATGATAAGGCTTAGGCCATTAGCAAACTAGAGTTAGACGATAGCTATATCCACCATGTGGATAAATGTGATACTTCACAGGATACAACCGAGAAGTTCTGCCACTTCAGAAAGAGGTCCCAAAAGGCCTATCTAGTTGCAGTCAAAGAAGAAGAAAAAAATGGAGCAAAGGAAGAAGAAGAATAAGAAGACCACCAAGAGAAGGACAAACCTCATTAGTCCTTCTATTCGGATAGACTCTTTTAGCTTTGTATTTCCTAGCCCTAATGCTTTGGACATAAACTTATAAACTCCTCATGTAGCCTTATACTACAGCCTCTGTACAGTTTGTGAGATCCCTGCTACAGCCTTTGGATGTCCATCATGTTTGTGGTACTCACACTTAGCCTTTTTGCGAGTCTCTGGTGTTTTGCTATGTTTATGGTGTGCCCACACTTTGTAGGTGTTGCTTTCACTAAAGCCTCTGTATGCTCTGTACTTTTGGTTGTGATTGAGGAAGGGTATTGAGATGTTTACAAGCACGTCTATTTCAGTCTCTTTGTAAGGAGCAATGAGGGCTTAGGATGAGAATGCCATATGCACAGTAGGAGAAGTGCTACCACTCAATTCTTATAAAGCATTGTACTTGCACTCTTTTCTAATGCAATGATAGTACTCTTTTCTATCCAGTAAAGTGTTTATGTCACTGTCGACACACAAGATTGTGTTTATGAGTCCAAGTCTCAATCTTGGAACCTAATTCACCCTGTGTGATGATTTGTCTTGTCAGGGTCAATGTCTTCATGAGTTTTTTCTTCCTCTTTCAACCTCCATAACTTTTGCATTTGCCATGCTCTAGACCCACATATTTAACAATATCACATGGCAACTTTGCTTTCCTTGCACCTTGCTTAACATTCCACGTGCATGAAGCACACAAGGAATGCTAGCAAGGATATTATGGAACTTTTTGTGTCCCATGGCTATACCATCATCTTTGTAGTGGTGGATTGTGTTTCCAAGTAAGCACAATTCATCCTTGCCAAGCCAGTACTTAATGCCAAAGAAGTAGTCCACATTTTCTTCACTCATGACTCTAAGTCACACAAGCGACCCTTAGCTATTGTGGCAGATTGGGATGGTAGACTCATAAGTGACACGTGGAAGGAACTCTTCATAACATTAGAGACATAACTTAGATTTTTCTCATCTTTCCATCTAGAAAAAGATGGGCCAAAAACAAGGGTGAATCAACAAATTGAATTAGAAATGCCAAAGTGGATCACAAGGATTGGGCCATGTATCTAGATGTGCTTAAGTTTCACTACAAGAGCTTAATCCACAAAGCAACACATTACACCCCTATCACGTTAGCAATGGAGAAAGAAGTCATCACCCCCTTGGCTTTGGCCTCAAGGATAATGTTTGTCATGCTACATAGGTTCCACCTAGATAGCCAATGGCTTGGCACATTGCATTACTTCATCTAATGGGCTCCTTGAAATCAAGGCAATCCTTTGATGTTAGGAGCACATGGGTTACCCTAAATACCTCACCAAGTGGAAAGGGCGCCCTCTCAAGGAAGCCACTTGGATCTCAAGAGCAAAGGCTTGCAAACATGGCAAAGAAGCCTTCACCGCCTACCTTAAGGAGCACCCTATTAATACTTTGAATGTATTGAACCACTACTTAAATTGTAATAGAACTATGATGCATTATATTTTCTTTTAGACTAGCTTATAATAGTTTAGCAAAGCATCATAATAAGTGGCCCAACCCCCAACAACTTGAAAGGGACTTCAAGCTCTTTCAAAGCGGGTTGAGTGTAAGGTCCCCTTTTCCACTTTTGGGGCTTTGTAGCTTTGCCTTGGCATTTGAGTCAAATGCACTTGGAGTATTGGTGACTCACATGTAGCTTGATGTGCACTCTACATGCAATTCCTTATACTTGGTGGGTGAACCCTCAAGTGTGTGGCATCAAAAGGGTGTAATCCTAAGATGTGTATATGTTACACCTTTTTTTGTGGGCAAGGGAGAGTTGATGAGATGAATTACCACACACACCTAAGAAACGAATATAGTCTTGGTCCAATTGTACATTAAAACACATACATTTGTGAATTCACACACCTATTGGTACTTTCTTAAGAACACACGTGCATCATAACATGTAGATGCATATATTCTCAATGGAGGGACACGTACTACACGCGTATATATTCCTAAGAACACACACGTATACAAAAATGTGCAAATGCATATCCCCTCAAAAGAGAGACACATAGTACACGTATATCTATGCACAATTGCATTCAAATGGCACGTGCCATACTTAATTACTTCACTTTCCTTCAACCCCCCAAAAGAAAGAAAGAAATTGCTTACTTATGCACATGTGTATCTTAGGGAAACCCACATCCACACCCACGTATTTAAACACAACACACACAATACCATTAACAAACAATGTCACACATTCAAATAACCATCTACCTATCACAAACTTATCCATGCACATAGACACATTCCCAAATAAATTGGAAATAGTGTGCTTTTCACCAAATCATTCCACCTTCACACACACGCATACACATTCTCTCTCTCTCTCTCTCTCTCTCTCTAAATGCACATACACACCTTCACAAACATACAATGCCATTATAATGTTTATGTAGCAATATGTACAATTACAATGTTTATCTAGCATACTATTACAACTTCCACAGGAAAAGATAATATGCTACTAGTCCAAAATTACATTACTTTCTTGAGCATTTTAGTTGTAGAACTAAATGCGTTGCCTTGGAGACACGTCATAAGAGCCATAGAGTCCTACAAACATCTTCAAAGCAAAGAAGAGACTTTATTCTTGGCACTCCTTTCTCTCAAGACTATTACTCTAAGTACATTACAATGCTTTATCTCTTCATCATTGAATTTTCCTTGACTTAATCTCGATTTATCTAGATGAAACACCTTTTACTACCTCAAGTTTGTTGCTAGCTATAGATTGCTTCTTCCTTGATCACCCAATGTGCTTGGCTCCAAATATACACGATAAACCAACACAACTCATAGCCTTTCGAAGGTTATACTAAAGTAGTTTAACCTCAATAGATACCCAAAACAAGTGAATAACAACTTTTCTTCTTTCTTTTACATAGGGGATGCGCCCCCCCCCCCCCCCCCCCCCCTGTTGAGATGGCAAGCTCAACACATGTGGACATGGATGATGGACCGCCTGGTTAGATGGGTCCACACGTCTACACTTAGCACGTCGGTGGTCATTATGACTCTCACATGGCCACTGACTCATTACTTATTATATTCAGGTTGTTACACCTATTTACAGCTGGCATAGTTATAGCGCCAGTCGACTAGTGTAGTCGGTTATGCATTGTTTGACTTATTAGGCCATTTCCTTTTATGTTGTATCTTATCTATACTTTGTGTACATTGAAAAGTGTGTGGAAGAAGAAGAAGAAATCAGCAAGAAAACGTTTTGGCCTCCATCTCTCTTCTTGTCTCTTGAGTGAGCTTCTCCTTGTGCATTCTGTGTGTGTTCGGCGCAGCATCTTGAGCAACCCCCTCCACCACGCGATTCTTGACATGGTATCAGAGCCGCGCCATTGAGAGAGGCTGATTTCGAAGGTTGAAGTGAAGGAGAAGAAGCAAGGTTCGAGCAAGCAAGCTACGGGTAAGAAACTCTCCCATTCTTCCACTCCTTCTCTTGGATAGTGCCTGTGGAGGCACCGGAAGCAGGGCAGAGCAAAAATCTCAGATTGCAGTGAGATTTGGTGTGCGCGAAGAGCGCTGTGTATTCTGCAGATAAGCCCTTTAGGGCTTACCCGCAGAGATTTTGGGCATTTGAGGCCGTTTCAGGGCCCGTTTTAGAGCCGCAAGGTTGCGGACAGCAGTTTCGGGGTACACTGTGACTTCGACTGTATTGACCGAACGTGGGTGCGCAGGTTACAGATTTCAGATCTGTAAGTTCAAAGGTGTTTATCAGTGAGTAAACACAAGGTTTATCTGCAAACTGGTTGCAGATTGCATGTATTGTTGAGCAGACAGTAAAAAAGGCTGTCTGGTGTATTGCTGTGCACTACAAGTCAAGGGTTGCAGAAGATTTGCTTGCTGTTTGGTATTAGTTTTGTGATAATGGCAGAGAACAGTGGAAGCCCCATCATTGAGAAGCTCGACAAGAACAACTACCCATCATGGAAGTTTCGTGTCACGAACTTCCTTATTGGAAAAGGCCTCTATGAGTTCGTTTCAGGTGAAGAAAAGGAGCCGGAGGTGAGTGATCCTCCAACTGTAGAAGAGACAAAGGCACGAAAGGAATGGAATGCAAAAGACAAGAAGGTCATGTATTGGTTGTCTGCAGTAATTGACAATAACATGCTGGGACACATTAGAAATGCAGAGAATGCATATGCAGCTTGGACCATACTTGAAAGTATGTTTTCTGTAAATACAAAGGCACGAAAGATTCAACTCAAGCAAGAGTTGAATACATTGAAGAAAGGGAAGATGTCTATCAATGAGTATGCACTGAAAGTAAGAAGCATTGCAGATGCATTGGCAGCGATTGATGCAATGCCCGATGATGATGATTTGGTGTCGTCTACCTTGGGTGGACTTAACAATGAAAAGGCTTGGAAGTCTTTTGTAACTTCCGTATATGTCAGAAAGCCATTTCCAGATTTCGATGAGTTGGTCTCCCTTATGATCACTGAAGAGATCAACATGCAGAGTGAGACATCTGAAAGAAGCGGTGAACAGGTCCAAGCTTTCTACTCCAGTTCAGGAAGGGGACGTGGCAGGTTCTCTTCAAGAGGCCGTGGTACAGGACGTGGTAGTGATAACCAGCAAAACAGATTGAATCAGCAATTTGGCGATATGCAGGTTTCAGGAGGTCGTGGTAACTTTAGAGGCAGGGGGACTTTAGAGGAAGAGGTGGATGGCAGAACAGAGGTTCTAACAACTCTGGTATTGTGTGCCACTACTGTGGCAAAACAGGTCATATTGCAGCCCAATGTTATGCTAAGAGAGATGATATCCGCAGTGGTAAGTTGCAGCAAGGAAACTATGCATCGTCTTCACGACAGAATGAAGATAAAAATGAACGTTTGTTCGTTATGCAGCATATGCTGAATGCTGTTACAGGAAAGGGAACACATGAAGATGTTTGGTATGTTGATTCAGGTGCATCCAATCATATGACCAGCCATGCAGAATGGTTTGGGGAGATGCAGGATTTGCAGAATGCAGGCTATGTGCAGACGGGTGATGACTCATGCCACCCAATTTCACACATTGGAAAAGTTCCCTTGTCCTTGCATGATGGTAAGACAAAGAGTCTTTCAGATGTATTGCATGTGCCATCTATTACAAAGAACTTGGTGTCAGTCGGTCAAATGGTAGAGCAAGGGCTGCAAGTCAGATTTAATGCAAAGGGCTACTTTGTAGAAGACTTCAATGACAAGTGCAGGCTGGTAGCAAAGGGAAGTAGAGTTGGACGTATGTTCACTCTAGATGCCGGAATCCCTACTATGAATGCTGCTATGTATGCCAAAGGAAAAGGTGTTGTTGCAGACATTGAAATTTGGCACAAACGCATTGGACATGCAAATGTACAAAGGCTGAAACTAATGCAGTCCAAAGGGTTGGTTACAGGTTTGCCTACATTTAGAGTTGCAGAATTTCAGAAGGTATGTGAAGCATGTCAGTTTGGTAAGCAGGCAAGGCAACCTTTTTCACATGATAGAGATGTAAGCAGAAATATTCTTGATGTTGTACATACAGACATTTGGGGGCCTACACAAAATGTATCTCTTGGAGGCAGTTCATACTTTGTCACATTCATTGATGATTGTTCTAGAAAGCTGTGGGTATATTTTATGAAGGAAAAGAGTGAAGCTTTTGAGCATTTTAGAACTTTCAAGGCTGCAGTTGAAAGAGAAACAGGCTTGAAAGTAAAGTGCCTGAGGTCAGATGGAGGGGGAGAGTACCTCTCAAATGAGTTCAGTGATTTTCTGAGGTCTCATGGGATAAAGAGGCAGTTCACATGCAGGTATACCCCACAGCAAAATGGGGTTGCAGAAAGGAAAAACAGGCATATTGCAGAAGTTGCACGCGCCTTGATGGCTGAAAAGAATATGCCTAAGCATTTTTGGTCTGAGGCTGTTCATACTGCTGTTTATATTATGAACAGAACTCCCACAGCTGCAGTTCATGGTATGACCCCCGAAGAATGTTTTACAGGTAAGAAGCCTGATGTTTCACACTTGAAAGTGTTTGGCTGCATTGCGTATGTTCATGTACCAGATGAGTTGCGGAAGAAACTGGATCCAAAGGCTGAAAAGTGTATCTTTATTGGATACTCTTTAGAGCAAAAAGGGTATCGCTGTTACAACCCTGTCACATGTAAGTTCAGAGTGAGCAGGGATGTCATCTTTGATGAAATGAGCAGTTGGTATGCATCTAGTGGTGATGCATTGGATGTTGATGATGATCATGACACTCATGTGCAGGCTGAAAGGCAAGAATCACGGACTCTTAGTGGACCAGAGACATCATCTGGTAGTCCTTGGTCTGGGAGACTAAGGAGTACCTCTACATCTTCGAGTGCATCTAGTAGCACTACAGGTAAAGACAAAGGAAAGAATAAAGTGTCAGAAGGCATTGATGCAGTTCTTGATGGAGACTCCAGTGGCTCAGAGAGCTTGGATGATGAGCTTGGCATTCCTTCAGTGAGGACTCCAGGTGTGCAGAGAGCACGTGTTAATGCAAAGACTCCATTGAGTGATCCAGTGGTACGCACGTCTAGCAGGGTGAGATACCCTGTTAAAAGATTTGGTTTTGAGGGTTATGCAGCTCACCATTATGCTTATATGGTGAAACTAGTTGAGGATGTTGAGCCCACATGTTTTGAGGAGGCTGTTGGTCATGCTCATTGGGATGCAGCAATGGATGAGGAGATGGCTGCATTAGAGGCCAATAAGACTTGGGATCTAGTATCATTGCCAAAGGGAAAGAAAGCTATTGGATGTAAGTGGGTTTATAAGATTAAGCACAATGCAGATGGTTCTATTAGCAGGTACAAAGCTAGGCTGGTTGCAAAAGGCTATGCCCAAACATATGGCATAGATTATGATGAAACCTTCAGTCCAGTTGCTAGGATGGCAACTGTCAGATGTGTGATTGCTTTGGCAGCAGCCAAAGGTTGGAGGTTGCAGCAAATGGATGTAAAGAATGCCTTTTTGCATGGTGATTTGCAGGAAGAAGTGTATATGGATCAGCCAGCAGGTTATGAAGATTTAGAGCATCCCACGTATGTGTGCAGGTTGAAGAAGGCACTCTATGGGCTCAAGCAAGCACCAAGAGCATGGTCTGACAAGATCAGAGAGTATCTTGTCAATATTGGCTTTTATGTTTCTGATGCTAATCACTCACTTTATGTGAGAAAGGGAGATGCAGGTTTGGTCATCATAGTCATCTATGTGGATGACTTGATTATTACAGGTGATAGTGATAATGGAATTGCTGAAGTCAAGGGCTGTTTGAAGATGAAGTTTGAGATGAAGGATTTAGGTGAGCTAAGGTACTTCCTTGGCATTGAGGTGATCAGATGTGATGATGGTATATGGCTGTTCCAAAGACAGTATGGCTTGGATATGTTGTCCAAGTATGGTATGACTGCATGCAAACCACTTTCAGTCCCGTTGGAGCAGAATGTGAAGCTGAGTGCTGATGTTGGGGATGAGATAGAAGACCCTACTATGTTCAGGAGGATAGTGGGGAGTTTGATCTACATGACCATTACAAGGCCAGACTTGAGCTACGCTGTTGGTCTTGTGAGTCAGTTTATGCAAGTACCTAGAAAGTCACATTTGGATGCAGTCAGACGCATATTGAGATATGTGAAGTCCACATTACATTATGGACTTTTCTATGAGGCAGGTACAGATGTATAGGTGTTTGGATACACAGATGCAGATTGGGCTGGTAGTATGTCTGATAGACGATCTACCAGCGGATACATGTTCTCTCTTGGTAGTGCAGCAGTTGCTTGGAGCAGCAAAAAGCAATCTACAGTTGCTTTGTCGAGTACAGAGGCTGAGTATAGAGGTGCTGCTGTTGCAGCATGTGAGGTAGTATGGCTGCAAAAGCTATTGGCTGATTTGGATGTGCAGGTGGAAGGTCCAGTTGTCATTTATTGTGACAACATGAGCAGTATACAGTTGGCTAGGAACCCTGTGTTCCATGCCAGGACAAAACATATTGAGGTACACTACCACTTTGTGAGAGAGAAGGTACTAGCAGGTGAGATTGACTTGGTGTATGTCAGCACACAGGATCAGATAGCTGATATCTTCACGAAGGCATTGGGTACAGAGAAGCTTCAAAAGTTTCGAAGCTTACTTGGAGTTGCAGAGATACAGTTGAGCTTGAGGGGGAGTGTTGAGATGGCAAGCTCAACACATGTGGACATGGATGATGGACCGCCTGGTTAGATGGGTCCACACATCTACACTTAGCACGTCGGTGGTCATTATGACTCTCACATGGCCACTGACTCATTACTTATTATATTCAGGTTGTTACACCTATTTACAGCTGGCATAGTTATAGCGCCAGTCGACTAGTGTAGTCGGTTATGCATTGTTTGACTTATTAGGCCATTTCCTTTTATGTTGTATCTTATCTATACTTTGTGTACATTGAAAAGTGTGTGGAAGAAGAAGAAGAAATCAGCAAGAAAACGTTTTGGCCTCCATCTCTCTTCTTGTCTCTTGAGTGAGCTTCTCCTTGTGCATTCTGTGTGTGTTCGGCGCAGCATCTTGAGCAACCCCCTCCACCACGCGATTCTTGACACCCCCCCCCCCCAGCCACACACACACACCCCTTAAAATTGTCAATAACGTTGGTGCAAACCATCGCCTTGGTGCCTGAGCCTAGGTGTGGAGCACCTAGTAAGAATTTGAATTCAATGTTTACACTAGTTTAATTAACCAAAGGTTTTGTATTTGTTGCCAAAAAAGGTTTTTAGTGAACAATGCACACCAGAAACTCATGGCTACACTCTTTTTATTCTGGATGTGAATATATCTTCTGTTAAACTACCAAAGAAGAGCAATCGACGATTTGGGCTCACACACCCATGCAAACTCAACCCACATCCAAACCAAGTGAGTTAAGACCATTGGCATGCTTTTTCTAATATACTTCACATTTTAATATTCAATAAAAAATGAGCTTTAACGTAAAATAAATTGCAAAAATTTCAATGAGCCTTCAAAAGCACTTGAACTTTACAAAAATGTTAGTCGTAAAAATGGCAAATGTGTGATTTGGTTCAAAAATCTATCTAAACTTTTGAGTCAAAGACTTTTTTGGTGAATAGTGAGCTCCTCATTAGCTATTTAGCGTCAATATTTAGTCATCATCCAATCATCGAGCTGTAAAATGTATTTTTAGAATATTATTGCTAGTAATAGCCGTGCAATAGTACGGCCGACATGTATATAATACGTGACAGAATGCAATAATTTCGGCAGTCCGGCGATGGCGCTCCCATAGACCCTCCATTCTTCAGGCAAACAGCCGAAAGGGAACGAAGACCATCATGAATCCGGAAGAGAAGAAGATGGCCTCTCCTGTGTTTCCTCTTGTTTCCCTGTTCGTATTCCCGCTCGCCTTTCTAATGCAAGGTCCTCGTCCCTGCTTAGCTTGGGGGGTTGAAGGGCATTATGCCACCTGCGCTCTCGCCGAGGTACTTCCCTTCAGAAAATCTCGACGCGTATTGTCAAGTTTTCCTGTTTCTCTTCTTATCTGTTTCAGAAATTCAAAGCTTCTTGCAAAAACCATACCAGACGTAGCAATGAAATGGCTTGATATGGCCAAACTGAAATTTCAGATAATTCCTGTAGACTCCTTCCTCAATGTTTCTCAAACTCTGTTTAAGAAATTCAAAGTTTCCTGCAGAACACACCAGAGGCATCAACACAAGACGTAGCGGTCATGGCTTCATATGGCCAAACTGAAATTTCCAGTCGTTTCTGCAGGCTTTTTTTTCCAATGTTTCTCTTAAGAAATTCAAAGCTTCCTGCAAAACACACCGGAGACCACAAAAATAGTCGTAGCAATAACGTGGCTTGAAATGACCAAATTGAAATTTCCGATCATTCCTGTCAATTCATAAGGCCTATGAACATTGTGCGAAGCTGGAATAGATCAGCAATGACAAGACTTGATAGGCCAAACTGAAATTCCCGAGCATTCCCTCAGATTTTTGGTTTTTCTCTGTGGATATCCCTTTGCTACTTTCAGCCTGGAGTAGCTGCCTGGCCGGTGTGTTATTCTTATTCACTGAATAGTTCATACATTGATGCAGACACTTTTCAGTCAAGAAACTAAAGATGCAGTACGGAATCTCCTTCCAGAGTATGCCGAGGGAAATCTTGCTAGCCTGTGCTCATGGCCTGATGAGATGCGATGGAAGTACCACTGGAGCAGTGCTCTGCACTATATTGACACTCCAGATTTTAGCTGCAATTACAATTATGCACGTAAGTTAGACAACCTTGACTTAGTGGTGCCAGTGCCTTTGTTCATTTTTTAGTCTTTAGGATGAAAAGCTATAATCATACTTGTTCAGGTTGTATGAAAAATCATTTAAATGATGCAGGTGATTGTCATGACTCAAGTGGAGTGAAGGACAGATGTGCAGCTGGTGCTATTAACAACTATACCTCTCAATTGACTACATACATTTCAGAATCGCAATCCCAGTGTAGGTGTTCATATCTTTTAGCCTGCACCATACACATTTCGATAAAGGAATTATAAAATAGTAGTGAATCACATGCAATATCATGCCTTACAAGTTCTTGTTGAATTTCCAGACAATTTGACTGAAGCGCTCCTGTTTCTTGCACATATTGTTGGTGACATACATCAGGTTATGTTTTTACTTTGGCGAATGGATCATTTCTTGGAAACAAGATATTTTAGTTTGTGTATTCCACTTTGAATTCTGGTTTGAGAAAGGCATCTGAGAGTATAAAAGCAATACTAATGAGCATTTAACTTAAATTATTGTTCTGTAATCATCTAAAAGGAGGATAGATTTCAAAAAAGATTCAAAACCAGTTTGAGAGTTGTTTATGGGCCAAACTAAATTGGGAAATCAGTCCTTGTATACAGGGTCTGAGCTCAGTTAAATTTTCAATGACATGAGAACCAACTCCCACTCTTCACACAACATCCTCACGTGCAAGCCATTCTGGATCAACGATAAATGTCACCTAGCCAGAAGAACGACTAGCTCAGTATATTCTTCTTGGAAATTTAAGCAGGAACATGTGTACTTGCAAAAAACATTGAGTGACCATTTATAGTTATTTTGGAATTCAACTCTGCCATCACGAAAGTGATTGGAAGTTGGGCTTCCATGAAGTTGCATGTTCAACTCCCCTAGTGCCATGTACAGAGCTTGTACAAAAGGGACTCAGCTTTCATCTGGGTCAAATGAAGTTTATAGGATTCCTTAGGGAGTTAATACTGCTGCATGGCATAATGCAAAGTGGGCCATAAATTTTAGCTGACCAGTCAAACCCAAACATGGGTGAACAAAGACAAACTTGTGTAGGAAGTACACAGGTGGACATGCAGATCTAGAAAGCCTTGGAATCCCCACTTTTGGATTTTCCTCGCATTCCATTATTGGTCACCCACGAATCCTGAACACTCTCTAGTAGTGCTCCTTTAGTTCATGCCCACTGGTCATCTATGTGTCATTCATGCACAACTCAGATGGTGCTCCAAGTCCTGTCAACTTCATGCCTTCTCCATCATTGGTTTGGCGACTTTCTCTAACCCTCTTTAGTTAGTGCTTAACACTCAATATTTGTCTAGTTGAATTGGAGCATTAGATAATATCTTCCTCCCTGATACTTCTCATCAAAGGAGTCCTTAAGTTACCACTCTTTCTTGGCAGCATACTTGTTTGTTACTTGCGTCAGAAAAGTGTGGAGTAATGGAAGCAAAGAGATGGTGCAGACATATCTCCTGTAATCACAAAGAACACAAAAGAACAACAAGAACACAATGAACTCAAAGAGAATAGACTCAGGAAGTGGAATCCATATACTGAGGCTCAAGAGTAACGCAATGGTATAGGCTGAGAACAGCCAGCCGAGTGTTGCAGCCTCCCATTCTCCAACTGAAGTAGTGTGCCGAGTATTTCAGTGATAATGACAATGGACAAGAGACTACAATAAAGTGGCAACAAGAATGCATCAATAAATGACAAGTGGACCACCATTAGGAGGCGGCAAAGATACTAGTTGGCTAGCCAAAATGGTTTTGACTTAGAAATGAATTGCGCTCATAGTATGGGTCTGGTCATCCAAGATATGTATACTACTAACACCCTCTCTTAGATCATGGGTGATTAGTACAATAAAGTATACAATGATAAAGGACTCATAATAGTACATGCAACAATAACAATCCACCGCCAAGGTCCTTGGGACACTGATGTCAATTTTGGTCATACCAATCCATGAATATCGAGTAGAAATAGCTGAATCTCGATCCTCGCCATCAACCAACTTTTAGAAAGCGCATCACAATTCCCCACCTAAGAAGCTAAGACCACTTTGTTGAGAAATAATAGGGTTTGTGGAGAGAAACGTAGATTGCATGGCAAACACTGCGACAAAGAACCTCAGAAGCACATAAGAATGAAGAATAATGAACATTGAATCATGATGAATGCCGATGCAATGGAGCTCAGCTCAGAATGGCCGTGCCTCTAGGACTGGTGCTGAGGTGAGTGGAGCTTGGAGATAACTGCTTTGTTTTGGTTGATCAAGCGGCAACACTTGTGGATGAAGATGCTTTGGGGAGGGAGCAAAATAGTCCTTTAGGCAGTGGGATGTTTGTGAAGCTAAAAAGGTGCATTTCAAAACTAAAACCTTAATTAGCTCTTTAAACAGCCCGAAAACCCAAAATGATCAAACCTTCTTAAAAATGACCAAAGTTTTTGTGTTCATAAGCCAACACCCAAAGTTATCCACATCTATAAATAGGAGGGTGCCCAGTCACTTGCGCCAATCCTGTTTTGCAAATTCCCCTATTGTTGGCACCTTGTTCTACTATTGTCTACATCCCCCTTCTGATGTATACTTCAATTGGTGGTGCTGGCCATCAGCTTGTTGCCCTGTTCAGCCTTTCTTTGCTGCCACAATTGCTGCTGATCACTTGTCTGGAGCTGCTTCCATTGGTGATTGGTATTTCAGCCTGCATCTGCTTCAGCAGCTGGTCCATACACTGCTGATATGATCATTTCTGTAGCTGCCCAGCCTCTGGCAAACTGTGTTTTCAGCCTGCAGCTGCTGCCCTATCGGTCTGTCGCCTCCAAGAGTCAACAACAGCTCCATTGCTGCTGCCAACTTCTTCAAATCAGACTTCATTAGTCTTAACCTTGCATTTTTAGGATAGTGGAGTTTGCACTACTGTCTAGTGCCATTTACAACTCCGGGTCATTGCATTGAGGCTCCCTATTGTGATTTGGGATCCGTTAAGAGTATGACACACTCTTTAGTTGATCTTTGCTGCCCCATTTGTCTACCCTATTTGTCTATTCCCTTTAGGCGTTGATGACAACTTCATTGTGGTTGCCAACTTCTTCAACTTCATCTTCATTAGTTGCAACCTTTCGTTTTTGGGATAGTGCAATTTGCACTACTATCTAGTGCCATTTACAATAATTGGTCATTGCATTGAGACTACTTGTTGTCAAAAGATGACGTACCAGCGAGACATTAGGATTTGCGGGGAGGAACACGGAGTGAACTCGGCAAACATTGAGAAGAGAAGAGAAGAGAGAAGAAACTCTGATGAATGGAATGATGAAGTTCTGAATCATGGAGTGAATGTGATACAAGGGAACAAGGGTGCCATAGCACAAGGAAGATGATGAAGGCAGCCACGAACCATGAATTGCAATGTCCTTTTGAAGGGGTGTGGGGGCAATGGAGAGGTTGGAGAGAAGAGGTGACGGACTGAATGAATCAGCCGTAAGGAATGAATGAGAGAGTGGCCTATAAATAGGCATAGTCAGTCTAGGATGGCGCTCCTTTTTGGGGCTGCAAACCCTAAATGCAAACCCTAAACGCAAATACAGAAATACACAAACACAAATGCAAGTGAAGGGTTTCTCAACATCCCCTCTCAGGCCCAAAAAGGGAAACAAGAAAAGAGTGAGGTGGAGATGGAATGCTACATGCTGAAGAATGCTCATGCAGCAGGTGCTACTTGGACAGTGTCTCTTGTGGGGAAATTGTTCACTTGCCCAAGTGCCCTAGTACAAAGATGATGAAAACATGCAATGCATAGGAGGAATGTCGGACTTTGTGGGGTGCCGAGAATCATAAGGATATGCCTGTACTCGATCTTGGGAGTTGGCTCCATGCTGACCAAGGGACGAAGAAGATCCACCTTGTAATCTGAGAATTACCACTTGAAAGGAGATCTTTGAAGATAGTTAGGAGACTGGATGAGTTGTAGAACCCGAAACTCAACCTTGAGAGAGAAGCCACTAGCTCCGTGACTCCATGCTGGAAGGAATACGAAGGCCTAGCCACCAAGTTGCTACTGAAGACCCAAGGGCCCCGATCTAGGTGGATCCTCTAGATCCTGGGTATGAGTACAAGAAATGATGCTCAAAGGAGAGCCGCTCCTCGAAAGTGAAAGGTGGTGGTGTGTGAAGATCTTCATGGCACATAGGGTCCCTCTCTGAATTGGAAGGAGTAGAAGTAGGGGCCCCTTATGAAGCCAAAGAAGAACTGGAAGCCCTGTTTGAGGGCGAAGTAAGAAAATCCCCCTCTGAATCCCAGTTTGAGAGAGAAAGGGAATCCAACCACTCATGGCTCACGGATTGCGAAGCATCTGAGGACAAAGGAAGTGCCACCGGTTGTGCCAAAGAAGGTATCTGGGGCTTGAAAGAAGCCGGAAAGCACCCAAAAGTGGCCTCTCGAACAACCTAAGTGGAAGAGGGTGGGGAAGAAGGAGGCTTAGGATGAGCCGAGGGTGGGGAACAGTCACGGGCTCTCAAGAGAGTGGACTGTGGAGGAGATGCGGGCCGTGGGAGCCATTGTACCCAGAAGTGGGTGGGGGAAATCTCCGCACAGTGGGGTGGTCTCTAGGAGGGCTTATTGCCTTAGAAGGTCTTAGAGCCTCCGTGTGCTCGAAAGGACTTAGTGTGTGTGAGTTGCGGCTTATTGCCTCGAGCATAATACTCTGATAGCCGATGCTGCAGAATAATCTCTGTGGCCCAGAAAGGAGAGGTGGCATAAGGAGTGCCTAGTGGAAGACGCATATACTCCAGAGGGGTGGGGAGCAATGGTCAATGTCGAGAGCCTTCGGTGGGATGGCCTTTCGTACCGCAGTAGTAGCACCCAGTAGAAGTGCAATCTATCAGCGGAGACGCCATGGTACCAGTGTAGCAAACTAGAGAAGGGAGGGTGGGAGGGAGAAAAAGGATATCTCCCAATGTGCAGTGGAAATGATAGAGAAATCAAATGTTGATGCCGAACTTGCCACCGGTTTTTCTCTTCTTTGATGAGGAGAGAGAAAGACTAAAAACGTAGGTTGTGGAAATGCCGCAAGTAGATAGGTTGTACCGCCAGCAGCCGCCGCCTGAAAAACGCAAGTAGATGGAACACAGCACTACCAAGAGGGAGAAGCGTCACTAGTGACCAGAGAACAACTGCCAGGAGCTGGGCGGAGCAAGCAGAGGCCAGCCAGCTGCAAATGCAAGCTGGGCTGAGCCTTGGGGTGGTTTGGCTGAGCTGCAGCCTGCAAACACAGCTTAGAATAGCCGCCAAAAAAGTGTTGATGCAGCGGAAGGAGAGAGTGGATGCCGAACTTGCCACCGGTCTTTGCCTTAACTAGAGCGGAGGATCTTTCCCATTGTTTAGCAGATCCAACTTTGATACCATGTCAAAAGACGACGTACCAACGAGATAGTAGGGTTTGCAGGGAGGAACACAGAGTGAACCTAGCAAACACTAAGAAGAGAAGAGAAGAGAAGAAACTCTGATGAATGGAATGATGAAGATCTGAATCATGGAGAGAATGTGATACAAGGGAACAAGGGTGCCGTAGCACAAGGAAGATGATGGAGACAGCCACGAAGAACTACGAACCGCAATGTCCTCCTGAAGGGATGTGAGGGTAGTGGAGAGGCTGGAGAGAAGAGGTGATAGACTGAATGAATCAGCTGTAAAGAATGAGTGATAGAGGCAGCCTATAAATAGGCAAGAGATTGTCTAGGGTGGCGCCTGGAGGGAGGGCGTCAGTTGTCTAGGGTGGCATCCCACTATGGGCACCCAACCCCTTTTTGGGGCTGTCCACTGTGAAACCCTAAATGCAAAATGCGAAACCCTTAATGCAAAACACGAAACCCAAAACCGAAAACGCAGAACGCAAACTGCATGAAGGGTTTCTCAATAGTTTATACATCGGGATGGTGTAGGCTAGTGGTACGGGATGTGAGCTCTTGGGACATGGTTGTGACCTGCAGATAAGACCATTTGGATCTATGGATGGGATAGGTGAGTCTAATGTCCAATCCTTAATATGTTCATGGATATAGCTTATTGGTGTTTCTCGTGTAGGTTGGATCCTAGATGGACGTTTCATTTGGTATAAGTGTGTCAACCTGCTATCTGGTGTGAGATGCAATGACATGTACAAAACCACTTTCACTCGTAGAACTATGATCGTTCATGCTTGACAGTTGTTTTTTAATCTCGTTTAGGGTGGTATGGGACACTGCTAATGAGAGGGGTGTAGACTGGGGGCATGTGTTGCAGGTGGTGGGTACGACAAGGTAAGCTTTTTGTCCGATACTGGTGTTTGGGTCTTTTGAGGAGATGCTTGTGTGCAAGAGTCTTTGGTGGTGCTTGTGTGCAAGAGTCTTTGGTGGTACTAATGATTGTAGATGCTTGTGTGCAGATTATCATTGGTAGTCGAACTCTTGTGCCCTGTAAAGGCATTAATATTTTTTGCTTTGACAGTGACATTTAAGTTTAATATGATCATAAAATTTAAGGTTGATTTGATATTTAATATTAACCATTACAGTAACATCTAATGTTGATATTTAATGTTATTGTTATTGTTTACAGAGTATTAATGTTATGGTTAAATGTTGTCAACATTACTTCAACATTAATGTTGGTTAATGTGTCCTTTGGGGTGGGGGCGGGGAAGTCACATGTCAGACTTGTTGAATCAGACAGACAGGGTTTAAGACACAGGTGCAGTCTGCAGGGCAACCCATTTTTTTACTGCAGACATTTTTTAGGGTTTCGTTTTTCAGGAGAACTGGTGCTATGCAGGCAGGGCTGCAGTCCATGCAGTGCCTTGCGGCAGGGTAGAGTCCCTGTGTGTGCATACTCAGGCCTACGGGCAGTGGCCTGAAACAGGTTAGCAACTCTGTGCAGACAGAACTGCAGCAGAGAGAGAGAGAGAGAGAGAGAGAGAGAGAGAGAGAGAGAGAGGTAAGTCCCATCACATATGATGATGGGTTCCAAAAAAAGAAAAAAAAAAAGAAAAAAAAAAGAGAGAGAGAGCCTATGCACTCCAGAAGACCTGCTGTCCAGTGTGTGCAATTACTGGCACAGAGTCATACCATCGATTGCAAACAGGAAGCTGATCACTATGTCAGAGTTGAATACTTCGTTGATCAGGTAATCGAGGCTTTGGGACCTGGCTCTCAGGTTGATGAGGGGGAAGAAATGGTCCTTTGTACTGAGATGATAGCACCGGATCCTGAGGTTCAGTCGCCAGTTAGACACAACAAACACACTTCTGATGCATTGATGATGGATTCTGAAGAATCCTGGCAGTCATAGCATTAAGTGTGCTCTTATGTGCAGGTCACTTCTACTCCGGATGAATTTGAGGACTTAGACTAGGAGCACCGGTTGGAGTTAGCCAACACATTGCTGAGGGAGCATGTCCGGCGTAATGAAGAAGCGTTTTCTGATCAGGATAAAGATGATGTCTTGGATGCTATTGTGGATACCAAGACCGTCTTGCATTCTTTTTTGGTGTTCCATCAAAGAGAGTTATTCTCTTCTTCATAGGCAGGATCCTGATGCTTTGTTGGATCTGTTAGTAGTTACAATCCTTGTTGCAAGGGGATTGTGCGGATGAAATTTTTGTGGGAAAGGGGTTTTTATAAGGTGCTGCTAAAATCAGCAAGGTATTGTGATGGTCTCCTGGCATGGTTGCCCTTGTTCTTTGATTGTCATTAGCATGAGAACTGTACTGCTATTGCATCTTTCTTTTGAGAAGTATCACTTGTGTTAAAGCTTCTTATACAGTGCTGATTGCAACTTAAATGTGCACCCTCGTGGTTTCTTTTCTAGAAATGAGTGAGTGTTTTGAGATTTACTCATTTTGATATATTCTCAGCCTATCATCGGCTGCCATCAATACAGATTTGCATGCAGTTGTGCTGAGTTGCTCACGTTTTCAGATCTGTGTGCATGGTCTTCTATTCATGAAATGTGTACATGATGGTTTTTTGTTCGAAAGTGTATGCCAATTTTTAGTCTCAAGGTTACAAAGGAAGTGCATAATTCTCTCATATATTCATGGTCTTAGTAGCATAGAGGGAAGTCAAGTGTGCCCTCCAATGATGCAATGTTGGCTTCTTCCTCAGATTTCAATCTTTTGCAGTTAATGAGGTTGCATATCAGCGTACTGTCAGGCTTCTTTCTGATACTCCTGTTAATAACATAGGATAATCATGCTTTCAAATGTTCTACTTATAGTCAAGTCTGATTTGGTAAATTTATGTGCACTGATCTAATCTAGTCAAGTTTGCTTTCTTTTTGCAGCCTCTGCATGTAGGTTTTACCTCAGACCTTGGAGGTAACACGATAAAAGTTCACTGGTATAAGCATGTTATGAATCTCCACCATGTAAGTAGCTGAAGCTTAATATGTTCTTGATCTTTAGATGACCACATATGGCTGACAGGTATACTGACCTCCGATTTTCATTTTTTAGATATGGGATGATGAGATTATTGGAACAGCAAGCAAACGGTTTTATGACTCAAGTATTAAAGACTTAGTGGATGACCTCAGCAAAAACATTACAGTGAGTTTTTGATTAAGTTGAAGTTTTTTTTACACTTCTGTTGAATGCATAATCATACACATAAGCTAGATGGTCAGAATGCATAATCATACACATAAGTTAGATGGTCAGAATGCATTCATCTAGTGTGCAAATCACTGAGGGATGTCTGACATGCTGCTTAAGTCTGGCTGCCAAGAGTGCATCATGTGTTTGTGTAGGATTTATATATTATCCATACCAGAACCAGAATGATCCAACAGGATTCTAATCAACGCTTCTCAAAGTTCTGTCTCCCAATGTCATGAACGTTATTTTGCATGTGCACAAGATGTATCATAGTTAATATAGTTCACCTTGAATATCATAAATGCAATAGTGTCATGATTGTGCATTGAGGCTCGTGGCAGGCATGTATTATAAAAGTGTACGAGGCCATGGACAAGATGATAGGAAGCTACAGGAGTCCTTAGTACCTGATGAAAATGAGTGTTGAGGTGGAAATAATGCATGCATCTGCTTAGGTATTGGATTCCAAGTTTCATGTCACAAGTTAGGAGAGAGAAAGAGGTGCATGATGCTTGGAGACTTATCATAGATCATGTAGTGGTTGATAAAGAGCTGGGCACAACATTAGACACTAGCTTGCTCCATATAGATCCTTTTCTGGCATGTGGCTATATTGATGCATAAGAGGGCCATGTATAGCAGCAAAAACAATGCTGAAATACTTGTTGGAGGAGCCTAAAATGGCTTGGAGGCACCATAACACATTTCCTTCAAGAGAAACATTTCTCCTTGTTTGAAATGACAGCATGTGGTGTTGTCATTGCATCTGAAATGTTTCCCTCTTCAACAAGGATTTGAAATGTCATGTGCTAATTTTACGTAGAAATCATAGTTTAAGGCCATACTAGATCTATTATTTCACTACTCCTATAGACCACCTACAATCGTTTGCTTATTCTCCTTTCAAATGCCGCCTTTCTCTCTTGACACCTTTGTCCCTTTTTCCCTTAAATGTCATGGCATTTCTATTTCTCTCTTCTTACATTTTGTCATTTCTGTCTTGGTTTCTATTCTGTTTTTGAGTCTCTCAACTGGTTGTCAATTGTGGGGACAATTGGCTATTCACATTCTTAGTCAAGTTGTGAGCTCCTCTTGTTTGGAGCAATCAACGAGCACCTACTCTCACATTGCCTCAAAGAAGAGGAACCGCCTTGCTGTGGAAAGGACCAATGACCTAATTTTGTTAGTGCAAATTTTAAGATGCTTTGCAAGAGTGTAACCTCAAAGTTTGGAATGATGTTCAAATGGATATTGAATTTGCTGGTATTCATGATACATTATTGTTCATGACTATGGTTCAGTCATTATACGATGACTTGTGTTGAGCTGAGGCATTAGCTCCATATAGTTCTTTGCCATCCACACCTCTGGTAGGCCATTTTGTGCATCTATGATCCAATACGGCTGATATCCACTGTGACCTGCGCTATCTTGATATCAGGCCATGCCTATGAAACTCTCTTTCAGCCAATCTTGCAGAAATAACCTGTTCCAATGAATATTTTTCAAAGTGCTTTGTCTGGCCTTGTGCATGTCAACATCTGCTAATACTACTGACCGTTGGCCATAGGCATCTGATGTGGACAGCCCCTCTCGTACATGGAGCAGCTAAAATGATAGACCTGCAAGAATACTGGAGATAACAAAATGCTTTCTCACGCTTTTAATACCACACTAAGCTGAAAGATTGATGCTTTCTGATATCATCCATCACAAACGTCATATGCAAGTTAAATTCACGTCACCCAGCACTAACTCGTTTAGTTTTTGTAATTTCTGTAAATAATGATGTGTGTATGTTTTATTTTATAGGACTCTGATGGTTGCTCTCTTTTCTTTCTTTGATATTTGTTAGAGCAAGTGGAACGATGAGACATCGGAGTGGGCTGGTTGTGGCAATGGAGATTTCGCATGCCCAGATATGTAAGCATTTGTTGATCTACCTTGTTTTCATCGACACACACGCCTTTCACTGTCCACAGGTGTCTGGCTAATATCTTGATAGGGACAGAAGACGGCTCCCCTTCTTTGCCTGCATGCTCTGCTTTCCCTCTGGTGAGGGTATTGAGAACCAGGAGTATGCATATTATGATAAAATTTCCTGCTGTTGTTTTCATTCAATCTATAGCAACTGCTTGCTCCATCTGAATGCTCTGTCCTGGCCTTTGGCAAATGGACATGAATGAATGGTTAAAATAGTTATATCATAAAGAGGGTGACATTTTGTCTTCATTTGCATCTTGTTTTACTGACTGGTGTAGATGTGACTTTGTGCAATGGGTTTGTGCCTATCTCAATGTTGTGTCAAATGTTCTGGCTAATTGCGCAAGTCTGAAACGTAGCCCTCCGTAATGTTGGCCTTGAGACCCTATTCGAATTGATGGTATCGGGGGATGTTGGTCACAGCTATGCAGCGGAGAGTATCAGAGGAGCATGCTCGTGGGCATACAGAAATGCGACGCCAGGATCATACTTGGCAGGTAATGTTCTCTCCGTGCTAGGAATTCATCGAGATAGTTTTCTATGGGGGTTGATCTACAGAAGCGGATTGCTCGATTCCTTTGACAGATGACTACTTTCTGACACGGATGCCAGTGGTTGAGCGACGCCTTGCACAAGGTGGTGTGAGGCTCGCAGCCGTCCTGAATAGGATTTTCCAGAAGGATGCGGTGTCTACCATGTAACAGCACCAACCATCCAGAGTCTTCGAATTACAGATCCTCACATGTCTATACAGCAAGGGCGATCTATGCCATCTGCCTACTGTCAAATTTAAAAAATAAAAACGGAATACATACGTTGTCAAGTGAACGCATATCCTTGTTTTTTTAAATGTCTGGATCATGAGACTGTCACGTACAGTGCGTCTCTTAATGGAGTTCTATATTGATATGTCCAACTAGAAACTAATTTAGGTGTCTAACATGAATGACAAAAATTTCAAAAAAACCTTTAAAATCTAGAGAATGTTCTAAACTTAATAACTTAGATTTTTAAAAATGACAAATATGTGTAAGCCGATTCATAAATCCCTCCCACCTTTTCACTTAAAAGGTTTTTATATTTGCTACCAAGAATATTCATCGTGAACATTGTACTAGAGGGCATTGGTTAGCATTATCAAATCAACATTCCATCAAATATGGCTGCCACTCATCCTTTTGTATTTTAATTGACAACATGGTGTGTTCGGCTATGATTGGGTGTTTTTTCGATTTGATCCTTGATAATGTCCACAATGTGTGCCTTTGTTCCACAATGGGCCATCTTACCTTGTAATACATACTAGCTAGCTTGGTTGGCATTGTTGGACAAACCCCTAATTGTGCTTCACAAAGTTGGTATCATTGTGAAGCTTGGGAGGCTACACTCTGCTTGCTTCGCATTGTTGTGAGCAAAGGGAAGCAATCATGCACTTTCCTTTGCTCCCAAAAACTTAATCAAATGATGTGCTTCGTATGGTACGACTAGCATGCATTGCACAAAATGATGCAAAACTTTAAGTTGCTTAAAGATACAACATAAAAGAATGTATATTGAATGTAGGTTTTTTGTGAACAAAACAATTCATTCTTTTTATCTTTATTTCCAAAACGGTTCCAAACAATGCATTGGTTGGGAACCCATAGACTCATTGTTTGCACATGCAAGCAAACTTGAGATAAATGAAATACAATCCCCACATGATTTCCATAATGTGAAAAGATGTTTAGATTGGCTAATGCAAGCAAAATCAAAAAATAACTATTGAATTAAAAGGTTGATTGCTTTCCTTTGCTTAGAAAAACTTAATCAAATGACATGCTTAGCTCAGTACAAATGATGTGCACAATAAAAAATGATGTAAAATTTTAAGTCTCTTAAAGCTACAACATAAAGAAGTGTATAAAAAATGTAGATTTTTTGTGAGCAAAATAGTTCATTCTCTTATTCTTTGTCTAAGCAATGCACTAGTTGGGAGACCATAAAGGCTTGTCTACATGTGCATGCAAACTTGAGATAAATAAAGTATAATTTCCATAGTGTGAAAAGGTGTGTTGGGCTAGTAGAAAAACAATTGTTAGATTAAAAGGTTTTTATATGTGCTAACTTGGAAGAGAACCTTTCTTATTCCTAATCCCCACATATTCCTTGGTAGCAATACAAATCCAATCTTTACCATTTATAAAGGAGTTGATGTGGAGTTTGACTACTTAGAAAACTCCTTCCTAATACTTGATACAGGTCATTTTATCTCCCTAAGTACTACGTTCTTGAACATGGAAATCTCTTGTGTCAATGGCCATTGTATTATCAAAATGCTTGATAAAACAAGAAAGCTACCTCTGTAAGGCAATAAATACTTCCATAGGGCTAGTAATCACCCTTCCAATTGGTCCCACAAAGTAAACATTTCTCTTGTTGGGCCAATTATGTACTCCAATAACCACGTGGATACAACCTATGAGAATATATGCTCGCTAGTAAAGAACTTTGCAATGAATGGGTTCACCAAGTCTCACCTCTGGCATCTCATCTATGGGGCGATCATGAGGGAATATCCCCTTATTAAACTTGACAAGCAAAAACTCCTCACCTTAGTTAGCAACATTGGTGTGAACTATGAGGCCTAAACCCATACATGTGGATGATTTGTAGCATCCACACACCTAGCCTTGGTTCTAGAATGTATAAGACAGGGCGGGTTTTTGCAAGTGGCTAACAAATGTTTGTGGAAAGCTATATGAAGTTTTGAAGTTGAGGCACTCTCTTGCAAGGCATGCTTACCTTTTATAGAGTTCATCATATGTTTCTCCTTGTTACATGTATAGTAGAATTATAAAAATAGGAATTCTTTTTGCACCTATCCATTCATATGAACCCTTGGTAATGTCCTTAATCATAATTGAATTGTTCTTCCCCTTCCTAGCATTGTTTCACTTTTCCTAATGGACATAAGATTTTCCCCTCAACCTTTGTGAACCGTCATACACAAGTACTATATCCATACTTAAACTAGTTCTTAATATTAATGGTTCTATTAGTGCACTAAAACTAGTTTATAAACCCCAATCTATACTTACACTTTAATTCACACTAGTAGACAGTAAGATATTCACTGATAGCCATGCAATAATTGTTGAGATATTGAGCTCCACTTGCGATACGCCAGGGTGACCGTTGTGTATTTATGTCACCGACTTGTCAGTTGCAGACGCGGTTGGTACACCGCCCATGAATAATAGCTACATGATAGCTATCCTTATCTACTCTAGTTCGTGGCTCAGTTAGTATGCCACCTTAGTTAGTTGAGTTTGGTTTGAGACCCATACATAGGGTTCTTCTATTTCTTTGTACTTGAGTTCTTTTGGCTTCCACAACTAAGAAGAGGAAAACTGTTTTTCAGCCTCCACCCTTGTGTGTATTCCCCCATTGTGCAAGCAAGAAAGCTTCAAGTGAGACTTCTTCCTTCTCTCCCACAATCTTAACATGGTATCAGAGCCTTGTTCGTGGTAAGGAGCTCAAGAAAGCAAGCCAAGCTCGCAGTGTTCTGGTAAGACGAGCAGTGTTGCTTTCATTTCCTGTTTTGGGAGCAAATCTCTGTAGGTAGCACAGCCGGAAAGTGCAGGAGTGCATTGTCTCAGGTTGAGACGCCCTTCACAGTGAAGTAAGAGGACAGTATATGCTGCGGGCGAGGCCTTTAGTCCTCGGCGACCTTGTTTTTTTGATTTGAGGCCATTTCGGAGCCTGTTTTGGAGGCGGAAGTTTTTTGCACGCACTCGGGAAAAGGCCGAGTTTTATGCTGTGCAGCCACTGTTCTACAGGTCGACGAAAAGTTACTGTAGAAATTGCATCTTATGCTTGTGCACAGAGACATTGGGAGTTACAGAATCATCCCTGTTGCCTGTTGATGCAAAATCTTCACTAGGAAGTGACTGTGTGGTCAAATACCACTTTCGTCAGTTTTGCAGATTTGCCTTTGTGAGGCTGAAGCTGTGTTCTTTGCAGTGACATAATTTTTTGCAGTGTTCTGTAATGGCGTCTGATTCTCTCTCACAGATTGTCACTGAAAAGCTTGACAAGAACAACTTCCAAGCATGGAAGTTTAGAATGACGAATTTCCTTATGGAAAAATGATATTGGGAATTTGTTGCAGGAAATGAAGAAGAACCAGTTCTTCTTGATGTTCCCAATCAACAGCAAATGCAGGCATTTAAAGCATGGCATGAGAGAGCCAGAAAAGTTATGTACTGGCTGTCTATCAGCATTTCAGACTCTATGATTGTGCATATTCAAGATGCAAGTACGCCAAAGGAGGCATGGGATACTTTGTTAAAAATGTATAGCACAAATACGCAAGCCAGGAAAATGCAGCTTAAGTAAGAGTTGTATAATGTGCAAAGAGAAAATATGAGCATCAATGACTACCACATGAAGGTGAAGAAGATTGCAGATGCACTTGCTTCCATTGGGTCGCCAGTGGAAGGTGATGATTTAGTTTCTGTGACCTTGAATGGTCTAGGAAAGGATTATGCACAGTTCCGAACATCCATTTCCATCCGTGAAAGATTTCCTGATTTTAAGGAGTTGATTGCTCTTCTAATTTCTGAGGAGCAGAGAAATGGTGGTGCATCTTCTTTAGGAGGAACTTCAAAAGAAGCTGTCTTCTACTCAAATGCTGGAAGAGGTAGAGGAGGCCGATATGGAGGCCGTGGTAGAAATCAGAATATGCAGCAAACTCAAGAAAACCAGTCCTATGGAGGAGGACGTGGTAACTCTAGAGGCAAGGGGAGCCAAAGAGGTCGTGGTGGATAGCAAAGAGACCAAAATGCAAACAGTAATGTTGAATGCTACTATTGTGGTAAAATGGGTAATATGGCTAAAGACTGCTATAAAAAGCAGAATGACATTATGAATGGAAAACTGCAACAAGGAAATTATGCATCCTCTAGTAGACAGGGTGATGACAGAAATGAGCATCTGTTTATGATGCAACACATGAACAATTCTGTGACAAGTGCAGAAGAAAGCAACGATGTATGGTATGTTGACTCATGTGCGTCAAACCACATGATAGGTCATGCAGAATGGATGGAGGATGCAAGGAAAATGGAAAAACCAGGATTTGTGGAGACTGGTGATGATACTGCACATCCTATTGTGCAGATTGAAAAAATTCATTTGTCTATGCAGGATGGGAGAAAGAAATACCTGTCCGATGTATTTCATGTCCCGAATATCACCAAGAATCTGGTTTCTGTTGGTCAAATGGTCGAGCAGGGCTTGCAGGTCAGATTTAATCCTCATGGATGCTTTGTTGAGGATATGAAAAATAAAGGTCGCTTGATAGCAAAAGGAAAGAAGAAGGGCAGAATGTTTACATTGGATGTAGACATGTCTGAATTGAGTACAACAATGTTTGCACATGGGATCGGTGTAGTTGCAGATATTGATATCTGGCATAAACACATTGGTCATGCTAATGTACAACGACTTAAATCAATGCATGCCTAAAATATTGTTGCAGGTTTGCCTAAATTCAAGATTGCAGAAATGCATAAGGTATGTGAAGCCTGTCAGTTTGGAAAACATGCAAGGAAACCATTTCCTAGATATGTTCAAGAGAGTGAGAAGCCATTGGAATTAATCCACTCTGATGTGTGGAGTACTAAAGCTGCATCTCTTGGAGGTTGTCATTATTTTGTCACTTTTATTGATAAATATAGCAGAAAAGTTTTGGATGTATTTTATGAAAAAGAAAAGTGAAGTTTTTGGGCATTTCAAAACTCTTAAAGCTATGGTTGAAACAGAAACAGGCCTGCAGATAAAATGCCTAAGGTCAGATGGAGGGGGAGAGTACCTCTCAAATGAGTTTGCAAGGTTTTTGCAGGAGCATGGCATAAAGCAGCAATATTCATGCAGTCATACCCCACAACAAAATAGAATTGCAGAAAGAAAAAACATGCATATTGGAGAGGTATCTCGTGCCATGCTCAATGAAAAAGACTTGCCAGATTTTTATTGGGCTAAAGCAGTTGCTACAACAGTCTACATAATGAACAGGACTCCCACCACAGCAATATATGGAATGACTCCAGAGGAGAGGTATACTGGTAGGAAATCAGATATTTCTCATTTGAAAATTTTTGGTTGCATTGCCTATGTACATGTGCCAAATGAGTTGAGATCCAAGTTGGATCCAAAAGCTGAGAAGTGCATCTTTATTAGTTACTCTCTGCAGCAAAAAGGGTATAGATGCTATAACCCTTCTACTCGTAAGTTTACAATGAGCAGAGATGTTGTTTTTGATGAGATGAGTAGCTGGTATAAACCAGTAAATGTGATTGATGATGTAGATGCACAAAATGGTAATGCTGCACAGAATTCATAACAACAGTCACAAAATATTAGTGGACCTGGAGCGTCCTCTAGTAGTGGTTCACATTCTTCGCCATGGACAGGCAGATTGAGATCAGGAGAATCTTCTTAAAGTAATGCAGATAGTGGTATGCAGGTATCACGAAAAGGAAAAGAGAAGGTTGATCAGCTCATGTTTGATGTGAATGCAGGTCACTCTTATGTGGATGGTGAATCCAGTGGCTCAGAACAAAGCATTGACGATGAGTTGGGTATTCCTTCTATTGTTACACCTGGAGTAAGGAAGACCAGGGATGTTTTGAGAGCACCTGGGAGTGAACCTACTTTGCGCAGGTCTACGAGAGCTAGGTATCCTGTGGATAGGCTGAAATATGATGGATTTACAGCCATTCACTATGCATATATGGTCAAAGTGATACATGAACCAGAATCCACTTCTTTTGAGCAAGCCATGGGAAAAGAAAAATGGGAGAAAGCCATGGATGAAGAAATGGATGCCTTGGAAGCAAATGCTACATGGGAATTGGTACCTTTGCCTAAAGGTAAAAATGCAATTGGCTGTAAGTGGGTTTATAAGGTGAAGCACAATGCAGATGGTTCTATGAACAGATACAAGGCAAGATTAGTAGTCAAGGGTTATGCACAAACATATGGCATTGACTATGAAGAAACATTTAGTCCGGTTGCAAGGATGGCAACCGTAAGAGCAGTCATTGCTATGGCTGCATCAAAGGGATGGTCTTTACATCAGATGTATGTAAAGAATGCCTTCTTGCATGGTGATTTGCAAGAAGAGGTCTATATGGAGCAGCCACCAGGTTATGTGCATGCTATTCATCCTGAGTTTGTTTGCAGGTTGAAAAAAGCCTTGTATGGCTTGAAGCAAGCACATAGAGCATGGTCTGACAAGATAGGACAGTATCTTGTCACTATTGGCTTTCAGATTTCCAAGGAAGATTTCTCATTTTATGTGAGAAAAACAGAGAAATGTATTATGCTACTTGTCATTTATATTGATGATTTGATTATGACAGGTGACAGTGATGAAGATATCCTTCATGTGAAAATGCTATTGAAGCAGAAGTTTGAGATGAAGGATTTGGGAGAGCTGCGTTATTTCTTGGGCATTGAGGTGATTAGATCACCAAGTGGGATACAGCTCTTGCAGAGGCCGTATGGATTCGACATGCTGTAAGCCTATTTCAGTTCCTTTGGAGCAGAATGTGAAGCTGAGCACAGATGCAGGTGAGCTTCTAGAAGACCCTACTATGTACAGACGCATAGTAGGAAGTTTGATTTATATGACTATTACCAGGCCAGATTTGAGCTATGCTGTTGGATTGGTAAGTCAGTTTATGCAGGCTCCAAGGAAACCACATTTGGATGCGGCTAGACGCATACTCAGGTATGTGAAGTCCACATTGCAGTATGGACTATTTTATGAGACTGGGGTTCAGATACAGTTGCATGGATACACTGATGTTGATTGGACTGGTAGTATTTCTGATAGACGATCTACCAGTGGATATGTGTTCTCTTTTGGGAGTGTTGCAGTCACTTGGAGCAGCAAGAAACAGCCTACAGTTGCCTTGTCGAGCACAGAGGCTGAGTACAGGGGTGCAGCAATGGCTGCATGTGAGGTAGCTTGGTTGCATAAGCTACTTTATGATATGCATCAGTCTACATATGGGCCAGTTGTCATTTATTGTGACAACATGAGTAGTATACACTTGGCAAATAACGCAGTCTATCATGCTAGAACAAAGCATATTGAGGTGCATTATCACTATGTGCGAGAGAGGGTTTTACTAGGTCTTATTGATCTAGTTTATGTCAACATAGAGGATCATGTAGCTGACATATTCATGAAGGCATTGGGCGTAGAGAAGCTGCGCAAGTTCAGAGACCTGCTTGGTGTGCAGGAATTGGGATTGAGCTCGAGGGGGAGTGTTGAGATATCGAGCTCCACTCGTGATACGCCAGGGTGACCGTTGTGTATTTATGTCACCGACTTGTCAGTTGCAGACGCGGTTGGTACACCGCCCATGAATAATAGCTACACGATAGCTATCCTTATCTTCTCTAGTTCGTGGCTCAGTTAGTATGCCACCTTAGTTAGTTGAGTTTGGTTTGAGACCCATACACAGGGTTCTTCTATTTCTTTATACTTGAGTTCTTTTGGCTTCCACAACTAAGAAGAGGAAAATTGTTTTTTAGCCTCCACCCTTGTGTGTATTCCCCCATTGTGCAAGCAAAAAAGCTTCAAGTGAGACTCCTTTCTTCTCTCCCACAATCTTGACAGTAACACCCATTTGGAGGCAAAGTAGGGATTACAAACTTTGCCTTAAGATTATGCATCCATGTTTTCAACACAATGTATCACTATCTTGTTAGAAAACTTGCAATGATTGGGCTTCCACTACTTCCTTAGGCCATTCAATTGGTCTCATGCTTAGGCCCTTAGTTATGGCCACCATTTTTAACAAGTACTCTCAATGAATAGTTAACTCTTTGATAGTCTTTTAAGGGCAATAACCTTTCTATAGGTAAACCTCTCTTACACTACTAACCTACACATATCAATAATGTCTTAAACTTCTTATATACATAAATATCATGCTACAACATATAGCTCACACTAAGATAATGATAGATCTCTACTAGGGTTATGCACATTGATATCTATGTGAGGTGTTCAAATTTCTAGGTATGTCTTACATGTTTCTTAATGAACTTTCAATTAATAAGCAACTCTTGATAATCTAGAGGAATAAATGATTGGGATGTAATGTCCTTCTCAATCCCAACTCCTCTCATATATATGCTAGAACTTATAACACATGCTAATATTATGATGAATCCCCCCTCAAGGGACACACATAATTATCCACCTTAACTTCCTACTACTCAGTCATCATGTATGTATTGATAGTCTTCAAATGTTTTCGTGTATTAGATTTCCATGAATTCATTGTTAGAATGCCACAACTTACAACTCACACTAGTTTGGTGATGGATACCTAATAAGGGTCATACACTATTGCCCACCTAATTACTTTGTATGTGGTTATTATAAATCTCTAGATATGGTTCACTAATTTCCTAAACAAGAACTCTCAAATTAATAGATAGCCCTTGATAATCTAGTAGGAGTAAATTATTGGGACATATGCTTCTTCCTTAACCCTTTGCATATGTGCAATATTATCATGCTATATCATCCAACCCACACTAGTACAATATTGGATCCCCGTTAAGTGTCACGCACTAGGGACCACATCATTTACCAACCATTTATCTCTTACATTTTTCTTGGTATGTTTCATCGGCTTCATAAAACATGACCCCTGAATGAACAATTAGTTTTCAAGAATATGATAAGGAATAAATGGATATTCTATCCAAAATCCCATGTATATAAACCTCACATACATACGTACCTATGCTTATTAGTGTTATCTTCTAGTCTATAGAGTTACTAATACTTCATTTATGCATTGCTCATGGGTTATTACCATGCTACAACCTACAACCCACATTAGTATTAATTTGTATACGCACTAATAGTCACATGTGGTGGACAACGTAATTACCAACACATATTAAGTATGGCTAGATAAGTTACATTGTTAGATTTTACCTTCCTAAGCACACATGTGCACATTATGGCTTTTCAGTTTATACACATAGATAGCTCAGTAATATTGGTATCGCAAATGGCCATAGCCCTAGGCTAATCCAAACATGCTAACATTACATATGCAATAAATTTTTCTTAAGCATTGTTGGCAAGCAATGGTGGCGCGTGCCCGCCCCAACACACTATCCCTAGTAGTGACTGGATCTTACCCCATAGTTAGGCCATATCTAAAGACCACCTAAGGAAAATAATTATAAAAAAAACATTGACTTAACCGATTATGAATGTTGCTTTAGATTCATTTTAGCCTCCATCAATACACTAGTACACTATCTTGAGATGAATAGCATGGGACCTTGACAATATGAGTATTTAAACGTTGGTCCCATTTATTTGAAGAAAGCATGCCTAACGCCTCTCTATGTCCTTAAAAGGAGACACACCCTCCCCCCCAATGTTATTGCAAGGGATTTTGTATCTATACCATGGTGTTGCTACCAGAAACACCTATATAGAGAGTAGTAGTGACTCTGAGCCCTACTTGGTTTCTACTCTACGTGTGATTTCCTATACCCACCAATGGTGAACCCTCATACGTGCGGCATCACGAGGGTGTAGTCCTAGGATGTGCCTATGTTGTACCATTTCTTTCATTGAATAGTATAAGAGTATACCTTGCTCTCACATATCATGTTACCTTTCTATGCCGTGTTGAGTGAGTGAACGAGTACAAGTGCATCAAACTTGGTATCAAAGAAACTCTTGCTCGGAGTGAAGGAGTGCTCATGGAAGTAGGAGAGGAGATCTAGTGCCCCAAAGAAATCATGTTGAGACAACCCACATTGTGACACCCCATGTTGCAACACCCCATGTCATGTCGGCCCTCCACGTTGCATCTCAACCCTTGTTGCGTCGGCCCTTGTTGCAATGACCCCTGGCATGACGACCCCAATACCGGCCAACATCTGAAGATGTGATGCAGCTTCCCCGCGGTGTGACCACCATCTGAAGGCGAAACACAGCTTCTCTGCATTGATATCAAAAGATGAGGCACAGTTTCCCATGACCACATGGAGGACAACAGAGAGAATGCACCTATCCCAATGATGGAAGAGAGGAAGAAGAGCCGATGGCAAGAATGGAGAGTAACTCAAGAGAAGGTAGCCATACTAGAGAGACAGTTGGAGGGCATGTCAAGCCTATTGGAATCAATCTAGAGAAACATGCAAATGAAGGAGGAGAAAGAGGAAAGGAGAAGAAAACTAGAAGTGGAGTAGGGTTACAGAGAGTGGGTGATATAGCAACAAGAAGAGGAGAAAAGACACAAATTGCAAAAGGAGATGGATAGGTTAGGGAGAGAGGAGACTTCTAGGAGAGCTCAAGATACAAGAAAGGACAATGAGAAGGTAGTTGAAGTAGGCAGCAAGAAGAAGGACAAGAGACACAACCATAGGGAAGAGGAGGAGAGTGATAGTTTAGAAGATGGCTATGGCAAGTTCAAAATGCCCCAACCCACCAAGTACAAAGGAGAGAGAGACATGTTGGTTTTGAAGAAATGGATCGCAGAAGTAGACAAATACTTGAAGTATGCCAAGATCACTGAAGACAGGAAGGAAGAAGTGGCATCCATCTATTTAGAGAAAAACGTTGCTAGTTGGTACTTGTTGGAGTAGGAGCAAGGACACACCATTTTTTCATGGGAAAAACTCCAAGAGGAACTCAAATACTATTTCATCCCAAAGATGGAAACATTCAAAGCTAGAGATGAATGGAGAAACCTTAAACAAACATAAGGGAAGATGAAGAAGTATGTGAGAAAATATAGGCAGCTCATGTTGTAGCTACTGAACATGGACACTGACACTAAGCTACATGGATTCCTATTTGACATGCAGGAATTGACCAGAAGAGATGTGGAGAGACAAGAGGCAAGCAGTTTAGTTGAGGCCATGAGGATGGCTAAAAGATTAATTGGCCTAAAAGGGAGAAGGACAGCCCAAGGGAGTCCGACTAGATTCAACACCAACCTCATTCGAGGGAAGGGACAATTAGTGCCCATCCCCAATGCATGGCGGCCTATGTAGTAGTAGTTCACACTTATACCTCAAGGATAGAGTGAGTGAAGGGGATCAAGCCATCACAATAGACACATGAGCCATCCACAGCTTCATCACCCTAGACTATGCAGCCAAACGTGGGCTCAAATTGTCTAAGGCCCCAAAAGGGTTAACAGTAACCTTTGCACAAGGAGAAGCAAAGGAGGTTAAACAGGTCTTTGCAATGCAAGTAGAAGCAGGGAAATGGAAAGCCAAACTCAACTTCTTAGTCATTCCCATGGACGATTTTGAAGTACCCTATGAGAGAATGTAACTGCCAGATAGGACATCAATCAAAGTGCAAATGAAGGAGAACAAGCTTGGAGTCTCATGCCAAATGGCAAAACCAGGTACTAACCAACTAGGAGCACCAACCCAAGCATTGCCTTGCCAGGTTACCCATATTAGCCTTGCATCATGACCTGTAGTACCAAACAAGTGGAGATATCAGTAAAGTAGGGGGACATCGTGTATTTATGCATGATTTGGCCCATTGAGCAGGAGGTCACCAAGAAGCCCAAGCTCCAAGTTAACAATATAGAAGTGAAAGCAATACTTGAGGAGTTTAAGGATGTGATGCCAAAAGAACTACCCACTAAGGGGTACCACCCAAAAGAGACATGGACCACAAGATTGAGCTCATCCCAGGGGCAATTCCACTAGCTAGAGCCCCTTGCTGTATGAATCATATTGAACTCATGGAGTTGAAGATACAGTTACATGAATTGGAAGAGCAAGGTTTCATCTGACCCAAAAAATCCCCATTCGGTGCCCTAGTGCTGTTTGTCAAGAAGAAGGATGGGGGACTCCGACTATGTGTAGACTATAGGGCCCTTAATAAGATCACTATAAGGAACGAGTGTCCCATGCCCTTAGTTGAAGACCTCTTAGACAGACTACATGGAGTCAAATACTTCTACCATATAGACCTTAGGTCAAGGTACCATTAGATTCGCATAGTAGAAGAAGATATTCCCAAAATAGTCTTTTGTACTCGATATGGAAGCTTTGAATGGCTAGTCCTTGGCTTTGGATTGAGTAATGGGCCGGGAACCTTTTGTGGCCTAATGGATGGAGTCTTTTGGCCCAAAATAGATGTCTTCATCATTATCTACATAGATGATCTCCTAGTGTATAGTAAGACTCTAAAGGAACAAAAAGACACTTATGCCTAGTTTTTGAGAAGTTAAGACAACATAGATTGTATGCCAAGCTTGAAAAATGCGAGTTTGTAGTGAAGGAATTAGAGTTCCTAGAATTTATTGTAGGCGAGGCTAGCATCAAAGTAGACCCCAAGAAAGTAGAAGCAGTAAAGAATTGGCTTGTGTTAAAGACCGTGAGAGGAAAGTTTGAGAATTCCTAGACTTCATGGTGTTTTGTAGAAGATTCATCAAAGATTATAGCCTAGTCCTCGCACCACTATCCCACCTCACCAAAGGAGATAACAATTTCACATAGAGAAGTGAGTAGCAGGCTACGTTTGAGTTGATGAAGAAATATATGAGTCATACCCTTGTCCTCAAAGTACTGAACTTCACAAACCCCTTCAAGATCTCCACAGATGCATCAGATTATAGCATTGGGGGAGTGCTGGTGCAAGATGGCCACATCATAGCTTATGAATCCAAGAAGTTCACAAATGTCGAAACCAAATGGAGCATACATGAGAAGGTGCTAGCGGTGATTCACCGCCTTAGAAAATGGAAGCATTATGTCCAAGAGAAACACACAATGGTCTTCATAGACAACATATCCCTCAAACACTTCTAGTCCCAACCAAAATTGTCTACCAAACAGGCATGATGGCTCAAGTTTCTAGCAGAATTTGACTTGGAGATCAAACACAAGCCAAGGTCCACCAACAAGATAACAGATGCTCTAAGTCGCAAAGCCAATTTGAAAGCCATCAATGTGGTCACCAATAGCTTTCTCAAGTTAATGAAGGAGGATTTAGACCATGAGCAAGACATGCACAATATTATAGAAGAGGTGAAAGCTAACAAGACATTGCATGACATGTACACCCTCCTAGAGGAGGGAATTTTGTTTGTAGGCAAGAGATTGTACATCCCCAACAGTGTGGTACTGAAGAAGGTCATTTTACATGGTGCATGATGGAAAATTAGTTGGGCATAAGGGACAAATTAAGACACTTGAAGCACTCAGAAAGCAGTTGTTTTGGCCCAACATGAAGGAAGAAGTTGTAGATTACATCAATATGTGCCCTACTTGCCAACTTGTGAAGATACCACACTCCAAGGCAACATGATTACTTCAACCAATGCCAACACCTAGCCAACCATGCGATGCCATTAGCATGGATTTTATTGTGGAGCTCCTAGAATCCCACGGTTACACCATCATCTTTGTAGTGGTGGGCTATTTCTCAAAGAGCAAGCTTACTTCATACCTGCTAAGCCACCCTTGAATGCTAAGGAGGTAACTTGCCTCTTCTTCACACATGTTTTCAAGCTACATGGCTTATCCTTAGCCATCATTTCAGATAGAGATGGTAGATTCATGAGTGACATGTGGAAGGAATCTTTAAGAATCTAGAAACACAGTTGAGATTCTCATCCTCCTTCCACCCCGAGACAAATGGGCAAACAGAGAGAGAGAGACTCACCCAAGGCATTGAAGATTATCTTAGGATCTCCTCTCGGGTGGACCAAAAAGATCGGACCTTATACCTTGATGCGCTCAAATTTCACTACAACAGTTCAATCCACTCTGCTACAGGCTACACACCCTTTGAGTTAGCTATGGGAAAAGAAGTCATCACACCCCTTGCCTTAGCCTCAAGAGCTGCCAAAGCTAAAGATCAAGATGCATAAGAATTCTTGAAGAAATGGAGAGACCACAATGTAGCCAGCTAAGCAGAGTTTGGAATATAGAAAAATCACCATGACATAGAACAAGCCAACAAGAAGTGAAAGGAAATATTCTTTACCAAGGGAGGCATGGTCCTCATAAGCTCCAAGCATATGTCCCTCCCAAAGAATACGAGCCCCAAATTCAATCAATGCTACTATGGACCTTACTGTATCACTCAAGTGCTAAACGCGATAACATACAAGCTCAACTTGCTACAAAGAATTTGTATTGATAATGCTTTTCATGCCCGTCTTCTGTGTAGGTTCTATCTTGACAACCAATGGTGGCAGCACGTTCCACTACTTCACTCTAATGGCCCCTTCAAAGTAGAAGCATTTCTTTGGCACCTAGGAACACAAAGGGTACCCTGAGTATCTCACCAAGAGGAAAGGATGCCCTCTCAAAGAAGTCACTTGGATTTTGGAAGCAGAGGCTCACAAACATGGCAATGATGTTTTCGCCACCTGGCTCAAGGAGAATCCCAACACTTCTTCCAATGCCCCTTGAGTCATCACAAGACTTATCATAGGCCTAGTAATGTCTCCACTCCTCAAATGTAATTGAGTTGAGGGTGGATTCACATAGTAGAAAGAATAAACCAAAGCACCCAAAATAGTCTAGATGGGCAGATACTGGCTAGCTTGATAGGACAAGCTATGTTAAGACCCCCAGGTCCTAGTGTTGCAGACACTGATAAGTTTGATAGTAAAGGCTGCGTTAAGACCCCACTAATGTGTCAAGTCCTAAACTGGTATACACTGGCCAACTTGTTAGAAGAAGCTGTGTTAAGACCTTAGATGAGTCAAATACCGACAGACAATACCAATGTCATACCCTTCTGTTTTTTTAAATCATGGGTGTTGTTGTGTGTAGGTCACGTGGCTGTTACTAGTAGGGAGCTCCTAAAAATAGTTTTTTCTACCACTAATGGGTTGCCACATGATACAAACAATGATAATATTTGAGATAGCCCCTATTATCCTATGTAAACCCATAACTCTCCAAACCCTGTATAGTTGTTCTAGCTACCCATCTCTCACTAGCTATACCTCCCTCTAAAGATACCTTAAACTCACCATATCCCTCTTACTAGGTGGAACTATCCTTCTCTATATAAATCTAGTATTGCAGATGGTTCTCCAAAACATACATACATTCATATACTCTTTGTCTGTGTTAGATATGCAACACTCTAGCAAACTCAAGCAACACGGTTTGCTTGGCAGCACAGAATCTAATAAGGTAAATTATGTTAAGGGTGGATTAGGATAATGGCTAGGTAAGGCTTTTGACACATGTAATACACATTTGAGGATGTGGTTCTTACCTAGTTCATTTGCATGGATGTAAGTACCAAGCTTTACCCTTGCTCATGCTACGATATTCTTTGTTGGAGTTGCTCAACCTTATAAATTGTTATATTCTCCTATTGAAATAATGGAATGGGCCATTTTTGAAAAAATAAGTTCTTTGTGGTTGGATTATGGAATTGTAAGTGTCCTTGTTAACCTCCATGGTAGCAATCACTACAAGATACAAGACACATATCGATATTCAAAGGGAAAAAAATATTCATTTAAAAAATATCTTGATTGTTGCTAAAAGCGTAGGTATAAATGTCTATACAAATTCATCACTAATAGGACACATATGTCTTGCAATCTAGAGAGAGATTTATTGATTTTTGCAATGTAATGCATATGAGAGTAATATTCTCTATAGAATGCTTAGTGTATGACCTAATTATAATATATTCACACATCTCTCTATCTCTGTCTCTGTCTCTGTCTCTCTCCAACATTTGGTTCAATGCATAAGGACTTGCATTAGATTAGAATGATATGCAATTTTCTCTCTTTTAACTAAGAGAGTTTGTAAACATTGATCACATTTTTAATTTTGAGTATGTATTCGTTGCTCGGGATGAAACTTACAAGCTATTATTGTCTTACTTATTATAAAGTGCTTGGGCAAACACTTTCTTGTTATGGTATATGCTTCCTTTTTGTGAAGCCTACATCAAATTTGAAATGTAATGGGTACATACAATGTGATGCCTCTTTCTTGAGGGTTGATCTATAGAAATATTTATTATATCTTGCAATCTAGAGGAAAAACTTAATTTTTGCAGTGTAATACATACGAGAGAGTAATATTCTTTATAAAATACTTAGTGTATGGTTTAATATTTAATATTTGAATATACACAACTCTCTCTCTCTCTCTCTCTCTCTCTCTCAGCTCCCCAATATTTGGTTCAATGTATAAGGACTTGCATTAGATTGGAATAGTATGTATTTTTCTCTCTTTTAAAAAGTTTGTGAACATTAAATACATTTTTAATTTTAAGTATATGTCCATTAGGTAAACATGAGTGTTTGTAAGTTGAATGTCCTATTGTAGCAATTGAACTATCTCGACTGAACTTATTGAGTAGAATCTCTCTCTCTCTCTCTCTCTCATAGTTATGGCCTTTTTTTATTTGGGTTTGAGTTAATTTTGATTTTGACTACTAGCATTTTAAAGTGCATCAACAAGTAGTTTTTGTAATATTGTGTGCTTTCTTTTTATGAACTTGCATTTCATGGGCTAAGAAATTATGTAACACTTTTGATATGACAAGCTTAAACTAAGCTAGACTACATGTATTAAGTTTAAAGGTTAACTTACAAAAAAAATAATTACCTCTTGCAATTTGTGAAGAAATAAGTATGTTACTGTTTTCGTCATGGCAAAGGTAATTCTTGAATCTCTATGAAGTCTTCGGTAAATATTCACATAATTTCATATTAAATGCATATGCATTGGTCTCTCTCTCTCTCTCTCTCTCTCTCTCTCTCTCTCTCTCTCTCTCTCTACATCCATTGCATTTAGGAAAGTAATTGATAATGAGAAAAGCTTTCAGAATCATTTTGATGTCTAGTTTGTACTTAGGGATTTGTGTTTGGATTTGCATGTAGATCATGTACTGAGAATGTAATGTTGAATAATGTTAAATGCATGTGCATTCAGTTGGGTCTCTCTGTCTTTGTCTTTGTCTCTGTCTCTGTCTTTCTGTCCGTCCGTCCGTCTGTCTGTCTGTCTCTCTCTCAACTCTTAGTGACACCCATATATAATATTTGAGAAGTTATTAGTGTTGGAAATAATTTAAGAATCCTAATGTTTTAGATATACTATGCATTCCTATTCAAGAATGATATATTTGGGTTTGACTTATATGCTTTGGGGATCACTTTTTTGGTTAGATAGATTTTTTCTTTGTCTCTCTTTGGATAAGATATCTAATTATATAAAATATAAAAATGTAAAATTTTGATTTTGATTGCTAGCATTTTGCGCATGGCACTACGTCGATTTAAATTGCTACAGTGTTTTGAGTTATGTGATTCTAGATTGATTCTGCTTTTTAAGTCTTTTTGAAAATACTAATACCAATCAAGTCTCTTCCTAGAAGAACACATGGCCCCTCTTGAGATACAAGTTTTGTGAAAATCCAATCAATATGGGATTTTCGCATCGGACAACTAGCAGAGATTATGTGTTACATGTTCATAGGCAAAGACTCAACTCTATGCAACATAGACGATTACAAGTTGCTAGGCTTAGGACTCAAATGGTTTGACTATAGACAAAATATAATCAAAGGGGGCACAAAGAGATGTGTTCTACTATAGTTGGGTGCTACAACATTTCATAGAGAGGAGCTCTAAATCATGATAGCTTGATTCATGTGAGAGTTTCGAGTTTGATGCATGGTATGCAAAATATGCCTTCTCACATGGGAATTTTAAATGGGAATAGTGAAACATCAATTTGCTATGAATTATAATTGCAATACTAAAATCACCAAAATCTGGGAAATCCTATGGTTAATGAGTCACATTGTTGTTGAAAGGGAAAAGTAATGTTGAAATCGTTGCAACATCCACCAGAATCCTTGCATGATTTATTGCATGGTATGCATCGTCAAAGTAGAGTATTTAAAAATGATATGCGGGCATGTAATAGTGCTCATTTGTGTTGCTTGGTGCCAATGTTGATGAGTTTTATCTATTGGAGGGATTTCTTATACCTTTAAAGTGAATGGCTCCATTTATCATCATATAGTCCCTCTACTTCCTAATGTGCAATGACAGAATAGGTCAAGATTTGCACAACTTTATGTTTATGATACCAAGAATGAGTTATTTAATCGATTGGGTGCTATGCCTAATTAATTACTAATTTTACTTGGGGAGCTTCAGTCTATGATGCATCAACACAATGTATATACACAAGCTTTTAGATTTGTGGTGGGTATGCAATTGCAAAACAATCCCTTGCATGATTTAAGAATGACTATTTTTAGAGTTCAACAAGCTAATAGACAGTACTCAGCTCTAGTGACAGATGAGGTTGTGGCTATCATGCTTGGACAAGGTGATAAAAATACTATTGATCATCAAGACATACATGTTTATAATTGAGATGGACAATGTATTGCTATTTCAAACTTACATCGAGTGGCATATATGCCAATGCTATATGTTCTTTTTCCTATGGGTGATGATGGTTGGCATGTAAAGGTACCTTGTAGTAATGTTAATATTCCAATTAATATACATGGATTGTCTAATAAGGATTGTGTTACTCAGATGAAATTTTACGCATTTCGATTACAAGTGCGTGAAGACACTAAGGTGTGCATGTTTATGTGGTGGTCGATTGTTGTAACAATTTAGTGTTGATACTATGGGAGGTCTCACTCAACCACCAATATCCATGGATTGCTTAATTGTTTCAAGCATTTCAATCCAAGTGCAATGTCTACCTCTCATATAGCCATGCACACTTTCACACCTACAAGTACAGTGAGGTTATCTTCATGCGCAATCGAGTTGTCTCTTCCCACGAGCTATCTAATAGCTACATGATCCAAGATGCAAGCTTGATCCTTGAGCTCCAAGCTCCAAGCTCCATTACCGTACACAAGAGAAGAGAAGCGAAGAGAAGAGAAGAGGAAAATAAGAAAGGAGAAGATGGAGAGCTTCTCCACCATGGTCCCTCACCCTCACGACTCACTCCCTTACACTTCCTCTCTCAAGTACAAGCACAAGCAAGAAGAAGAAAAAGAAGAAGAAGAGAGCTAGTTTTGGTCACACACAAGAATGAGCTTTGTCATTCAATTTTTGTTTTTTTATACATGCCCTACTTCTCTTGGGCGCCCATCCCTTTTTTGCATGACCGGCCATTTTAGCCTAGGTCCTCTTTTCTTATTTCCTTCCTATTTATATTGTTCCTTCATCCATGCATGTCTACATTTACAAATTGTATAATAAGGAGCTTGGAGCTCTTTTACAAGGATTTAGAATGCGTTTTTATATTTAAAATTTTCATTTCTCCTTTTGCACTTATGCTTGGACTTTTAAGTTCACTTCTTGCGCTTTTGACCCTTTTCCTCCTGCTTTTTCATTGGGCTGCCTTTTTTCGCTTTGTCTTGTGATTTTTTTATTTTCTTTTTCTTTCCTTTCATTTTCTTTGCACCGAGGTTAACATTACCCCCTTCTAACCGAGTGCTAGTCCCATGTCACTTATTGGTGAGGGGCTGAGTGGTTGAACGTTTGCAATGTGGACCAATGATGGGGCTTTGGAAAGATTGGTTAGGGAGAAGAAATATAACAAAATGGATGAGAGGTTGTGAAAGTTGAGGAGAGATTGAGTGGGTGATGGGGCCTCCGATGTCAATTGTTGATCACGAGTTGTCAAATGTACTTGAAAAGGAAAAGGAAGTGTACTACTTGGGGGTATGTCTTCCTCACTGTACAATGCATGGTGTTTGTGCTAGTGGAACTGGGAGTTGGGTCAAAAGCCCACGGTGTTGTCCCACACTTGAGGACCCAATTCATGTACAAGGGGAGGTGCTATGGGTGTGACTCAGGGAGACATGTCTAACCCTAGGCGAGTGTAAACTCCCTAGGTGTGTCCTTCCCTTGATGTGCCTTGAGTGTGAAGTGGGGAATGGGCTGGGGGTATAATTATCCCTAGGTGCAATGTTTGTGGCACTCAGATGGTAATTTCATTTTGTCATTTTCTTGTGCTTCATCTTTTGTCCTTTCTTTGCCTTCTTCCTTTATTTTTCTCTTCTTTTTTTTGCTTGTTTGTTTTTTATTTTTTATTGTTTTGTTTTTTTTACATTCAATGCATTGGGAGGGAGTACGCTAGATGTCATCCCTCTAACACACAAATATCACATAGAGAGGACTACTGGTGTGGAGTGAACAATATCCATCCAGAGAGTAACAATGTCAAGAATAACCAGAACAGCTGAAACCATAGAGGAGATCCGCTATAACACTAAACCACGAACATAGACCACATGACCATGGATGCCTGAGGCCAAATAAAAAATAAAGGCATTCCGAGTACTATGAGGGGACCTAAGAGACTTAGTAAGGAAGGGTCGCTTCTCCAAGTAGCCCTTTACGTTATTAGATACATTTAGAGGTGTCATTGATAGGAAGGGGTGGTTCCATTTGGTGAAGCGGCTATCATTCATATCTTCGAGGATGAACATGCAAAAGGAAGGTAGAAGCATAGCCCTCATTATAAGAGGGGCCATCATGTAGCTATCAATTCTTACATTTAGATAAAAAAAGAGTTGCGGTAGATGGGTCTCTTCCATTGTGGGGTTTTTCTTGAGAAAAATCCTAAGTATCCTTGGATAATTACATGTAGTAATGAAGGCGGAGTCAATGTAGGATGAAAATTCCTTGAGGAAGTGCGTGATGGATGGACAAATGTCCCACTTAGTGAAGATTAGGCACTTCTCTAGACTCTATGCGTTCACGTTATAGATCCTTGATAAATCATACCTGCCATGTACATATGGGTTATAATCCACCCCTATTCTCTCCATATATGGCATGTAGGCTTGATCATTACACTCATCTAGTATGATGCTACAGAAGGCTATCCAAGGATTTAGGTTGGAGTCCCATACATGTTGCTGAAATTTTGGTTGGGTTTCGTATCCACTAAGGGTCTTTGGAATCTCCCAAATCTTTTCTTGCCAATAATCCACGGGCTCTCTCTGCCACCTTGTAGGGTGTCTTGCTCTTTTCTCTATATCCACCTATTCCCTAGTCTTTGGGCGAGCCTGATCATCTACTCCACCACTCTGAGAGACAAGACCCTGTCTAAGGAGAAAGGGTACTAGAAGAAGAAGTCAAATGGTTGGCATTTGTTCTCCCATTATTCCTAAATAGCTAACTCCTAGACCCAGTTTATAGGATAGCATTCCTCTTTATGTGAAATATGGACCTCAAGAACTTGTTGTGGTTTTGCTTGGAGTCTTCTTCATTGGGGTTGTAATGGATGGTTGAGCTTATTGTTGTGGCTCTCCAAATCTTAATTCTTCTAGCTCCTTCGTCAAGAGCCTAGCTTGCCTCAGGTATTATCATTGCTACTCCATACTTAGGCGAGTGCTCTCTTTTGGTACCTTTTCATGGAGACTGTATCTCAAGGATCGTCTTGTAAGTTCTAACTTCCTCCTCAACCCTTCTATTGTATCCTTGCCCTCAGCCTAGGTCACCTTGTGGACCGTGTTTAGGAAGGCTCACTATTGAACTTTGAGACCTACCTCCACTGCTTCCACCCTTACCAGTGCCATGATTCATTCACTTTGTGCCAAGGCAAGGCATTTGGCAAGGTCTCCGAGTCTTCCAGTGGTCTTTTCTTTCCAAACCTTGGTCTTTTCCTCCATCCATTTGACACCCTAATTCTGGCATTAAGAGAACATCATGACCATATGTTCTTGCTCTTTCTAGATTTTGAGCATCTCCTCTTTCTATTGTCTGAGGTGGTTTAGCTGCTCTTTAGTCATTCTCACTCTAGGAGGGCCTCCTGGAGTTGGTTTTCCACCTCATTCAACTTTTTGGCTATCACTTAATCTATCTGTGCCTTAGCCTCATTCCTTAAGTTGTTGTTCCTTTTGTTGTTTCTCTTTTCAGCACTCTACATAGGTCTAGGTCATTACTCTTTCTAGCTCCTCGGCGAGCTTGTCTCCAATCTTCTTCAAGTGATCGAGGTATTCTTGCATCTCCTTATTCTGCTAGAGGGCCAAAAATTCATCCTCTAGAATCATTTATTCTCCTCTTTCCTCACCATGGGGCTCTTTTACATCCTTCTCCTTTTTTGTCCCTTCCAGTCCCTTTTTGGCTTCCAACTCCTTCCTCAGGTCACTTATCTGCCTCTATTGGATGGCTATTTGGTGTGTTTTTTTGAGTTAGTAAGTAGAGAATGTTTCTCTTTTTGTTTTCAACTCCACTCCACTACTGCCCTTCTCTCTTCTTTCACTATTTCCAATTGGTCCATGAGTTCTTGGACATATTCATCATACTGTGTTGACCCTAGTATGGCCGAGGATGTGGACATAGTCGAGGCTTCTACCTTGGCCTTCTTTGGGTCTTTTCTTGATTTTGCATCCACAGCAGTAGGCCTCTTCATCAGTTGCTTTGGTTCACTATTGCATCTATGGTTTCTTGGGTGGTGGTAGTGGTGGCAACCATGATGGATGGGGACGGGTCTAATGGGGCCTTCCCTTTACCTTCCACTACAAGTCCTTGAGTAGATTCTACTATTGTGGAGGTGGTTCCAAGTGCATCTTCTAGGTTCCTCCTAGCCAACTCTTCTGCTTGAGAGGATTTCTCGACTGACAACCTAATGGCGAGAGCCATCTTCTCATCCTCTTCTCTCTTTATTATTTCCTCCTCCTCTTGTCACTCCTCCTCTAGCTCCCTTGATTTCCTCTACACAGCTAGTAGGGCTTTGTCCTCTTCTATTTTATTTTCCTTCTTCTTGACTAGGATTTTCAATACAATTTTTCCTTGCTTCCCTATTGAATGCTGAAATGGCTTGATTTTTGGTTGATTTTTGTTGTTTTTGTGGATCGAATGGTTGATTTTACCTGATTTTTTGATAGGGTGGAATGGTTTTGATAAGCTTATGATGTTTTTCAGTAGAGATATGAGGTTATGTGATGTCTTGATAGTGTTTGATTGGTTCCGATAGCTTTTGTTTTGTTCTATTTTTCTTGTGTATGGAAGGATGGAGTAATGATTGATAAATTTTGAGGTTGTTTGAAAGCTCCTTGAATGGTTTTTGTTGGTTTTGATTGAGTTGAATGCTTTTTCTTGACCTTCTATAACCCTTTGTTGAGCTTCTATAAGTCCTCTGTATGTGTTCTGTTGGATGAGGGTGTAGTATGGAAAAGTTTGATAGCCTTGGAAAGAGATGAATGAAATTTCAAAAGAGCTCAAAGAAGTGGAAGAAGTAGCTGTTGAAGACTCAAGTGAAGATTGGAGTGAAGTGACAGTGATGAGCTATGAAGAGTCACTATAAGGCTCTGGTGACCTTTCATATCAGGCATACTTCTTAAGAGGGATATTCATGACCAAAGAAGAGTTATTGTGAGTGATTATTAAGTATTTTAGTGAGGATATGATGTATTGTTGAGAGAGAGTATGTGTGAGAGATAGCCAATTCTATGAAAGACAATGTATCTACTTATGAGAGATTGTGTAAGAAAGTGATGGAATCTTTAAAGATGAATAATATGTGATATCTTTCCATTCAAAGTGGTGTATTATCTTGTGTTTTTGTGGTCTATCAAATAATTCTATGAAGAATATGAAGAGCATGATGGATTTTGTTAAAGTTAAAGCCGTGGAAGAATTGTTTCTATGAAGCTATGTGAAGATTTATTGTTCATGGTGTTCTTTTCCTTGTTTGAGATCATATCAAATATGAAAAAGATGGTTGTTGATAGTATAAGATAGATTTTCTTGAAGTAGAAACCTCATTTTCTTGGTGTTTCTCTTGGGGTTCCATGTTTTTGGTGCGCAGCTGGGGAAAACTGCCATCAACAAGCATAAGAAGAGGCTGAAAATGAAGGAAATGGCATTGCCAAGAGGAAAAGAATTCAATGGATGTTTGCAAAGTTCCTTCTACCATTGAAGAATTGGATATTCTCATTGCCAAAGCTGCACAATGGTGGAAACATATTACCATCATGATACAGGCTTTATGTGGTGGACTATTTCCTCTCCCTGTTGAAGCAATATAGATATGCATCTTGGTGGCAAGTTATTTGGGAACAAATTGAAGTGCAAAAATGGAGAGAATGACCATCCATGGAAGATTTGGCATTCATTGAGAATTTTCCAGATATCATCAAGTGGGAGATCGTGAAGAAGCTTTAAGAGTCGTGGTTAGTGGAAGTTCATGAAAACAAGAAAGAAAAGAGTTGAAATTTGTTCTTGGATACTTAACATCATGATATATGGGATGCATGGTGCACTAACAATCTCTTGTTTGTCCAATTAGCAACCCACTAGAAGCTAGTAGACAAAGTGTTCTTCACAACATATACTATTGAAACCATCAGAAGTTGGCATTACTATGATGATGGCACCACAACGATGCTTAGAAGAATGAGTTTTGATACCTTTAGAACCAAATATATTTCTCTCTATAGTGAACTTAAAGCTGAATTCAGAGATATAGAAAAGAAGGAAGTAGAAGAAATGTTGGCAAGAGAGTCCTCCAGAGACTGAAGCCCCCTTTGATTCTATTTTGTTGAGCACAAAAAAATTGGGTGGAGCTAACTCCTTGATGAATGGCTCAATCAAGAGGCAACCACTAGAAAAAGTCTAGATGTACGTGAGAAGAGAGAAGGCGAAAATCAAAGCCAAGAACAAGCTAGCAATAGAATCCTCCTTCGATACCCTAGCAACACTTTTTACAGAAGTCCCCATGGCAACTCAAGGTCCCCTTCCTAGTTAGATGCGTCCTGGAAATATCTATAACATGCCAGTAAATGTAGTCTTGTTGCCCATCTTTAAGGGAGAGTACAATGAAGACCCAGATCTTCATGCATCAGAGTTTATGGCAACATGTGTGGCTAACAATGCTAGAATCCTTGAGCATTAGTTGAAAATATTCCTTGCCACTTTCAAAGGCATGGCATTTCAATGGTATGAGAGACAAGTAGCATGAAATTTTGGCGCATGGGACAACCTGAACTTGGCCTTCCTCACTAAATTCAGGTGTGAAGGTTTTGAAGAGTGGATGCGAGAGGACTTCATGAACCTAAGTCAGTCCTCTAGTGAACGTGTAGAAGCCTATGTCTCACAAATGGAATCCATACTAAAGAGATGGACCAACCATCACTTAGATGAAGGTATCCAGGAGGGAGTTTTCCTTAGAGGCCTACAACCAACAGTTCGTAAGTTTGTGAAATTGAGAAGACCAGTCAATTTGCAAGTTGTAGTGGAAGGTGCAAGACTGTATGATGAAGTTGAAGCAAGGTTGTCAATGACCTTAGGAAGAGGAGTCTTATCTCCTACCATGCTAGGAATGGCATATCCACCAAATTCAGTCCCAAGGACTGTTCCCTACCCCTATCCTCATATGTAAATAGTGTTGCAATACAGTGCATTGAATCCACAGTGGCCGTAGATGACAGTGCCTCAAATGATGGTTCCACCACAACAGCAGTGGCCTCAAATAATATCCCCAATGGCAACTCAACACCAATGGAATCCTACCAACTGGAATCAACAACCCCCAGTCTCAAATAGGAGTTTTGAATCAGAACTAGAATAGAGAACCCTTTGGATCAACTCAATCAGTGTATGCAGTGATTAAAGAAGGTTCCCACAATCCTAGTACAAGTACTCCAGGAGGTGAAAATTTGAAGGATTACCTATCCAATTTAGTCGCAAGCATCAAGAAGGAGCTTATGGATGTGATTATAGAACAACTACAAATGTTGAAGATAAATACCGCCAATATATCCACTCTTGCGAGAGGTAGGAGATATGTGATGTGTTCTAATACATGGTGTGGGAAGTGCTATCAAGCGAGACATTTAGCCACTGAATGTACCCAAAAATTGACCATTCCTAGAGCCTTCTATTCATACTATTTGAGGAAGAACCATACAAAGGATATTTGCTCTTTGAAGGAGATGCATAAAAGAAGAATGAAAGATGAAGAAGCAAGGTTCAACTTGTTGGAATCCAAGATGACCACCCAGGATATCGAACAAAAGCCTAGGGAATTTGGTCCTAATTTTGGCCCAAGGAGGTTTCCCTCTCAAAGTTACAGAGGATGACAGTCTGGCAGTGGCCAGAGATTAGAGTTGGAGTGTTACAGATGTGGAGAAAATGGACATATCTCACCAAATTGTCCAAACCCTAGAAGGTCTACGGACTACAAGCCCTTATGCAACCAATGCAAAGGAGAACGCCACACTGCAAAAGACTGTCCAATTCCTGCTACAGTAAAAGCTACTCCTAATACCCAACAAAAGACCTGAAAACCTGCTTCCAATTTGGTGGAATTGGAGGTTTCCACAATAATGCATGCAAGGAAAGGAGAACCCATAGTTCCAAAAGAGAACATTTCCTCTTCTAAGACCATGAAGTTCAACCTTCCTAGGGAGAAATATAACAGTGTAGCACATAACAATGTAGTACAAAGCACTACAGAGCCACAGAAGGCCACAGAAGGCCACAGAGATAGTTGCAGAGACAGGATGAGAGGTCTAAGAGATAGAGGATGCTGAAGTACCACCTCAAGGAGAAGAAGTGCAGATGTTTCCACTCCTATAAGAAAATGGAAGATAAAAGTAGATGTGACTCCATTCCCTAGCCGATTTGAGAAACCTTTAGATCCTATTAAATGATATGACTTGGTCAAAGACCTAGACACCTTTAAACCTAATCTAACATTCTGACAGTTACTGATGTTGTCTCCTAGCTGTCGAAAGAAATTCAAAAGTATACTGACAATAAGAAGAGGTCTAAGGATTGCTTCCTCAACAGGAACCAAGTCCAACAAAGCTCTAGAGCTCATAAAAGAAGTGGATGTGGCTAATGCCTTCCTCAATCCTAGAACCGTAGAGATTGGTATGTGGATTGAAGGATGCTTTATAGCAGATGCATTGATTGATGAGGCTCATCAATAAACATAATGAAGGATCTAGGCTTGCAAGGAATGCAGCCTATGCAATGGCTTATCCGATTGGCAAACCAAAGCAGAATCAAGCCTTTGGGAACTCTCCCATACATGAAGACAACATCGTAGGATGAGATTATTGGCTGACATATTTAGTGGTCGAACCAAATTCCTACGAGACCTCATACCATGTGTTGCTGGGAAGACCTTGGCTTTTTGAAGCAAGGGCACGGACGGATTGGTTCAAAGGAAATTCAACCCTAGACAAAGGACCCAATAAAGTGGTGTTGAAGTTGTATGGATTGCAAAAAGGCAATGGATCCATGTCCATTGAAGTCTTAAGAGACTCCTCCAACAAAGTAACAGATGGCACATAGGAGATGAAGAAGCCGATCAAACAGATCTTTCCCAAGAAAGCAAAGGCACATTCCATGATAGTGGGCATTGTAAGCCAACTACCGAAAGAAGCAAAGTCTTTGTTAATGGGTGAATATCTCCTACATGAACCTGAAGTGACTTCTAAAGTCACCTCTAACAACGAGATAGAAGCATGGCTGTAATGTTCTCCCTGTTACATGGCCATAGCAGAGCTAGAGACAGATACAAAAAGAGAAACAAAGGCTGATACAAAAGCAGAAGCAGAGGACATAACAAAGAGTCTGTTTTTCTTACAGAGTCCCCATGGAGGTAGAAACAAAATCTAAAGAGGACAAATATGATAATGCAAAAGAAGACTATGGATGGAAGCTAAAAGATTCTATCCTACTCGCAGAAGGCAAAGATGAGGACAAAGTTCCAGAAGCCTCAGAAGCCAAAGATCCCTTGTTGTTTGACAAAATGACTATGGTACCCTTTGGACTGATAATGAGTGACATCTTATGCAAAACCTCTATAAGAAATGGATTAAGAAAAATAAGCCTTCCTTCAGCAATGGTTCTTATTGCCTTACTGCACCCCTTTCACGAGAAGATGGTGATGATGCACCTTGCCAACGACCACCAATTTAGGTAGCTTAAACATAACTCCAAAGGTTCCTATTATGTGACATTCTTGGATGCATGCTCAGAAGTCAAGTCCTCAAGCCAAGAATTAACTCATCCCCAAACCAAACCCAAAACCACAATGATACCCTTTTAGCTTCCCAAAGAGCAAGCTAAGCCTCCACTAAAAGAGGAAGTTGGTTCAAATGAATCGTCAAAAGAGGAGACCACTCCCTTGAAGGATTTGGATCTCTATCTAGAAGCAATCCATGGGACATTCATTTGTAAAATAGAAGGAGAAAAGCAACTAATGTTCATGGATGTTGAGGGTACAAAACGTCACCTTCAATCTTCCAGAAGAAGAGCTATAGGTCCTGCAAGACTTACTAAAGGAGAACTTGGATGTGTTTGCATAGTCGTACAAAGATATGAAGGGGATCCCATGGTGTGCCATCATCACATTGACCTAGAGATTGATACCAAGACGAATAGGCAAAGACAGAGGCATATGAATCCAAATTACTCTACCCTAGTGAAAGCCAAATTACTGAAGCTCCTTGAAGTCGAGTTTATTTATCCAGTGGCCAATACTCCTGAGATAACCCTCTTTCCGATTCTGATGATGTGGCTTCATTCTGTTAGCCCCTCATAGTCATCTTTCCCCCCTCCTTTGTTGGAAGAGAGGGAGATAGACAGAGTGGAGTGAAAGTTGAGCCTGACCTCATTGTTGTTCTTCTTCCATTATTCTTCCATCATACTAAAACTGAAAGAGACTTACACACATAGGTATGACTAACCAAGACTATCTATGGCTAAGTCATTGACTACACCAACTTATTGAATGCCATACATGTGTACAATTGTATCCAACGCTAATGTCGGTCACATACATAAAGATAGACTGATTGAAGAGTAACGGGAGCTTGATATTCTAACACTCCCTCTCAAGCTCAAACCATATGATAAACTCTGAGTAGTTGTCTAAAATATATGAACTTTTATTTACCAAGAGACTTGGTAAATATATCAGCTACTTGGTTGTTAGTCTTCACATGAATCAAGTCAATTTGTCTTGTAATAACCATTTCTTCGATGAAATGGTAGTGAACCTCAATATGTTTGGACCTAGCATGGTAGACAGGATTGCTAGCCAACATAACATTGCTGAGGTTATCACAATGCAATCTCACTCTGCTTTCCAACTGTATTCCCAAGTCTTTCAACAGTTTCATTAACCAAACTGCTTTGCAAGCTGCTAAGGCAACTCCTCTGTACTCAGCTTCTGTAGTACTAGACAATGCAACAATAGTATATTTCTTACTCTGCCAAAACTGATCATAATGCTACCCAATCCAAATACATAACCATTGGTTGACCTCCTGTCATATGCACAACTAGCCCAATCAGCATCAGTAAACTCTGTCAAGTCAAGAGATTTTCCATATGCATAAAACAACCCATAATCTCTAGTACACTTTACATATCTCATGATCCTCTTGACTGCATCTAAATGTGGTTTGCGAGGCTTCTAAATGAACTGACTAATCAGCCCCACTACATAACATAAGTCAGGATGGGTAATAGTCAAGTATATCAAGCTACCCACCATCTTCTGATATATGGTCACATTCTCTATGTCATTCCCAACATCAATCTATAGCTTGACATTCTGATCAAGAGGTGTCTCCATAGGCTTGCATTCAGCCATACCATACTTCTATAACATGTTATGAGCATACCGCTTCTATAGCAACCATATACCTTGAGGCGTAGAGACTACCTCAATTCCAAGAAAATACTTTAGTTTACCAAGGTCTTTGACTCTAAATTTAGCTTGTAAACATGATTTAATTTCAACAATGCCCTCTTCATCATCTCTAGTGATGATAAGATCATCTACATAAGCCACTAGAAATACATATCCATGATATGTGTTCTTCGTGAACAAACTGTGATCTGCATCACCCAATCTAAATTTGTGTTGCTGTAAATAACTGATGATCCAAGCATTCCATGCTCTAGGTGCCTGTTTCAATCCATATAAAGCCTTTTTCAGCTTACATACATGTGTGGGAAAGTCCGGGTGAACATAGCCTTTAGGCTGCTCCATATATACTTCCTCAACCAAATCACCATTCAAGAAGGCTTCTTGACATCCATTTGCTATAATTTCCAACCTTTGCATGCTGCCAAAGCAATGAAAGTTCTAACTATTTCCATTTTAGCCACCAGACTGAAAGTCTCCTCATAGTTAAGGCTATACTAATGTGCATACCCTTTTGCAACCAACCTAGCCTTATAGCATTTTAACAAACCATCTAACTTGCTCTTAACCTTGTACACCCATTTGCAGCCAATGGGAACTTTGCCTTCACGCAACTCAACCAATTCCCATGTCTGATTTTCAGCCAGGGATGCATACTCCTCATCCATGGTAGCACGTGCACCAGTTATCATCTATAATTGCATTATCAAACTTTGTAGGTTCTTTGTAACCTGTCACACTAGAAATATATGCATAATGGCAGGTTGAATAACTAGTGTATGTAAACCTATCAACTAGTTTTCTGACTCTCTTAGATCTCCGTAATTGTGGCTCACTTTGAGCCTCTCATGAGGCGGTACATAACAACTCTGCCTTGCTCCAGGGCATCATAATAGACGGAATGCCCAACTCACTATCCAAACTGTCACTATTAGATGACTCATAACCTGCTGTAACTGGACCTGCCACATCAAGCATATTTTCATTTTCCTTATCCAATCTCCCCCTCACTGACATATCCCTATCAGTGGACATAGAAGTACGACTCCACAAGCGTCCTAACCAAGGACTTATTGTAGGTGACCCATCACTTGTAGGACCACTCATAAATGTACTCACTGTAGATGTATTTTTAGCATTACTACTATTGGGGCTGATCCATCAGTAGCCACTGCAACAGGATTACCATACCACGACGCCAACTCATCAAAAACAACATCTCTGCTAATCAATGTCTCATGTGTAGATGGTACATAACACTTGTAAGATTTTCAGTCTTGTGCATAATCAAGAAACACACTCTTGACATCCCTGTTGTAGGGGCTCTATTCAGCACATAGACAACAATCGCTACTGCTTCAACTCAATAACCATTTGGAAAACTCTTCTCATTCAGCATAGCTCTTGCTGATTCCATCAGTACCCTATTTTTCCTTTCTGCTACATCGCTGCGGTGTATAGCTACAAGTTGACCGTCTTCTGATCCCATGTTTAGCAAGGTACATGTCAAACTCATTTTCAACATGCTTCTTGAAGTCCTTGAATGCATCAAACACATCATCCTTATGTTTCAGTATACCTGTTGTGTAAAGCCAAGTATACCTGTTGAAATCATTAATGAACGATAGTTGGCATGTAATCTAATCTTTCATGCTAAGACCAAGCACATTGAGGCCCTTTGTCACTTCATCAAAGAGATGGTTAAGGAGAAGTAGATAGATCTCAACTGAAAAGAATCTTGCAAATTTGCTCACTAAAAGTCTCCTAGTGGAATGTTATGCATTTTTTAGGAAGTTTATGGGCATAGGATGAGATGATATCTATTCCTCATCCTATTGTACTTCTATGTACACATTGTACTTTGTCACCTTTTTCTAGTTTTCTCTACACTCATGCACATTTGTCTTTAAGTGGGAGGTTTTTGGGGTTTAAAGGCCATCTATACCTAGCCACCTTCATTTACTTATACTTACTGCCCATACATCTATACATTGCAGGTGACGAACGCTGGTCACTATCAGTTTATTCCTCTTTCTTTACATGACAATATGTTAAGGGAAGGCAGGTTACACATTGTGAGTATTGGAGTTCTCGTATATTATCCTACACTCTCTTGCTTAAACATGTATAGCTCTTGCTTCTACTTGTGCTTCCACTCTTGTTCTATCTTTCATTTCTCAATACTCTTTAATCCATGGTTCTTGAAGCATAACATACAAAATCAACAACTTTAAAATTTCATTGCTTGTCTTCTCTTATTGGCTTGAGTCATGTAAAATCGATGGGCTTTAGTGATCATTTCTTTTCCTTATTTAAAAATAGTAGGATGTTGGTGAACAAAATTAGCTATAGAGTTGAAATACTATTAGATAATTGAAATGTAGCTATAGATAATTTTTCTACAGTAGACAATTTCAAATGGTACCTTTTTAGTAGCATGAGGTGTGCTACTATATGCACATTGAAGCAAATGAATGTAAGTATCCCAAGTGCTAGGACCTAAAATAGTGTATACATGTAAGAGATTAGGAATTGTACTATTAACTACCTTTGGTTTTGTCCGTTATTTTTGTAATATGGTGACTCTCTTATTATAGAGCACGTCAATATATGTTTTTTTATTAATACTATGTCAGCTCTTTATAAGAGTATCAATACTTTTTTATACCCATATGCCCCACCTACCAAGGCGTATATCAAAGGTAGGGGACTTAAGTCACATAGTTGGTATCAATCTTTAAAATGGAAATCAATCTAAGATATGGATTTGATTACTCTCAAACACTCAAGCCCCCATGAATAATCCAGATCAAACTCGACATCTTGGAACCATCTTATGCGCATTAACAAGCAATAATTAAGTGAAAAAAATCAAAGCTTTTGATTAAGGATTGAGGTAGAGTTGAAGAAAAAAATAAGAAAAGAGAAGAGAGTTGAAGAAAAAAATAAGAAAAGAGAAGGCATGGCATTTTGGCCATTGGAATGTTGCCTCCCTCCCCCAAATATTTTTGAAATAAAAAAAAAATTTAATGTAAAAAATGAAACCCCCCTCTCTTTCACAAGTTGACAGCTCTCCCCTCATTATGAAGAAAATAGAAAAATCAACCCCCTCCCCATGATGTAAAAACAAAGATCTCATATTTCCAATTGCCATTAACTAACACCTATGCTCCTCCTAATGATGAAAAAAAAGGTCTCTCTCTACCATGCCACCATATACCTCAACATGAAATGAACTCATGGTATCTCTCCCCCACTCTACCACTTTTATAAATTGAGTGCATGAGGAGAAGAGGAGACCAAGAGGGTGAAGAGTCAAAATATTTCCAAGATGAGAGAGAGAGAGAGAGAGAGAGAGAGAGAGAGAGAGAGAGAGAGAGAGAGAGAGAGAGAGAGAGAGAGAGAGAGAGAGAGAGAGAGAGAGAGAGAGAGAGAGAGAGAGAGAGAGAGAGAGAGAGAGAGAGAGAGAGAGAGAGAGAGAGAGAGAGAGAGAGAGAGAGAGAGAGAGAGAGAGAGATGTCTACATATGGACAATGTGGCCTATGAGACAAAGTCTAGAGCATATCCCTATCTAATGTCATCTCATTAGTAAGGTGGAGATAACATTAAAATAAGTAAGTGGCCTATGAAACAATGCTAAGAATAATTGTACGATGGAACTATACTAGAGTAGAACCATGTGTAGTATTGTCCCATCGATAAAAGATAAAGGAAAATCAAATTTGACAAAATAATGTATAGAAAATATAGTGGAGACTATAGGATGTAGCTGATCTCAAGGACTACACATGAGAGAGAGAATGCAAACTAGCTAAGGCAAGTCCATTTTGGGCTAATGATATGTGATCAATGACCCTTTTCTCATAAATTCTAAACCTTCACTCCTTTATTGATGTCTCCTCACAAACCAATTGATATAGCAAGACCCTCGAATGCAGTAAGCCCCTCGTCAACTATCAATAATGTGTTTATGTATGCCAACACCTTGAATAATGAAGGCTATGTACCCCTTCATCTTAGTTCAAATGTATTGCTATAAATAAACTTTATAAATAGGAAGGATTATAGATTATGAGAGAATATAAATATAAACCTCTTTTTCAAAAATTTGCATTTTTAATTTGCAAAATTAAGCTTTTTATTGAAAGATCAAACATAGTATTTTGCTATAAGTGATAACTAAGTAAAGTTATTGACATATGGATACCCTTAAAAATGACTCATAAATCATGAAATTACTATAGATGATAATAGAATATTTGTCGAGTTCTTTCCTAGAACATGATGGGCAAAGTATTATTTTAATTAAAAGATCCTCAACAAAAATTAATGAATAAGATGGATTAAGTAAATAATTGTAAAATATCCTTTAGAATAGGAAAATTATAATATGAAGAAATAGAAAGAATAATAAATAGATAGAAAAGTTGCATAAATAGATTAATACATCAACTTTCACATTTATTTCCTTCTCCAAACTTTGAATCTTAGATCAACATAATTCTTCCTATTGTGCAACTTATCTTATCTTAAATCTTGAATGAGAGGATGAGTTAGAGTTTTGACTTTGAATGTGATCCCCCCCTCTTCTCTTGATTTTTTCTCCTCCCCCTTGTTTGTACATATGTATTTGGATCTTGGTGAAACATGCTTGCGTAGTTGGCTTAAGCCAAGAGTAAGTCAAGAGGACAAATTAAGCACACTCTACTTGTTGCAAGCAAAATAGATTAAGTAGCTAACACATGACAAGAGAACATGCATCTTGGCTTCCTCTTCTTTGATGCTACTCCATGGTAGGTTGTAACAAAGTATAATAATAAAGACTTAAGATCCTATTATATATTTGATGGACCTAGGCTATGCATGAGCATATGAGAAAGCCATTCCATAGGTAACGTTGAGAGGGAAGCTCTCCCCAATTTCTAATGAAAAAGAGATGAAGTAGCTTCACAAATTGAGAAACTTAGCAAAATGGGTTTTGTGGAACCTATCTAGTCACTTTTGGCTCTCTAGTGCTTCTAAAGAAGCAAAATGATGGGTTATCTTATTTATGTGTTAGTTAGTAGGATATTAACAAGGCATGTTGAAATATCAAAGTGGAAGCATGAGAGTGTGCACAAGAGGGAGAGAAAGAGCTCAAGTACAAGAAGAAGATCTTGCTTAGTGAGTTGTTCAGAAGTACAACTAGTACACTCTCCTCAATTGTGAGAGTGACCTTTAGGTTGTTTATATAGCATTTGGATGGCTAGGGTTAGGGTTCCCCTTGCCCTCCAGTTCATTTACACCCAACTACCCTTATACACCCTTGCATACATAGGGTTCACATGCCTATCTCTCAACACCTCCCCCCCCCAAAGGAATGCATTTATAAATCAGGCTACAAGAGTGCTTATAAGTAGAGGATTTATAGTGTTTAGAAAATTTGATCTTCAGATGGTTTGGAGACAAAGTTGGCCTCCAATTCTTTTGGTACTTCAGGGGTGGTAGGGCATTTATTGGTAATATGCCATGTCTTCTTAAATTTGTTGCACTTCATTTTGTTGGGATATTTTTTCTAGCAATTACTAAGAAGATGTCCCTTCTTATTGCAAAAGGAGCATTTGGTGGAGATAATGTGAACTAGGAGTTGCTCATGGGTTGTTGAAGTAGATCCTTGACTTCTTTTCTCCTCATCTAAATAAGACTGGATGGTGCTTTTCAAAGTTCTATTAGAGATATTGGTAAGAGTAGTTGCAAGGGTTGGAAAGACCTTCTTTACAGCCTTCAAGAGAATTGCAATGGCATTTTCATCACGAATTGGAGCTTGAACTGAGGCTAGTTGTGCCATGAGCCCCTTCATGTGAGAAATGAACTTACTTAGGTCTTCCACTGCTAAAAAAATTGATATTTAGAAAACTTTTGGAGTTCTTCCCTCTAGCACCATAAAGCTTTTCAAGCTCATCCCATTTCTCCTTGGTAGTGGAGAGTGGGTCAATATGATGAATTAGGGACTCATCTAGATGAAGTATGATGTTGGCTTGGGCTCTTTCATCATCTTCTACATCAAATGGGTTTGATGGATCAATAACCTTGATCCTTTTGATGAAGGGCCAGTAGCCCCGTTCCATCATTTTATACTTCACCGCAACTTGCCAGGGATGAAAGTCTTTTCCATCAAACTTATGGATTTGAGGCCTAACATCGGCATAAGCCATGGCCATGATAGGAAGGTCTTAGGCAATGACAGTGTGTCTAGTCCTTTACACAATGGCCAATAAGTATGAACCAATTGATAGAAATGATCTATGTGTTTATAAAAGTCACATAGCCTTACAAGTGTGCAGACTTAAAACTGCAAGGATGAAAAGGGTTGAAAATCATACATGTGTAGTACCTCAAAAAAAATATTTTGACAATCCTTTCCTTTGGACAACCCTTGATTTAGTTTTGATTGTTTTCCTAGGCTTTAATGAACCTTGATTGAACCTTTGGCTCCTCCCCACCTTGTGGTCTAGTGGATGAATATTTAGTTGTGCAAGGTCAATTGAGAACTTCGACACTTAGAGAAGAGTTCGAGGAGATTTCAATTACATCCACATTCTAGTTTCACCATAAGGCAACATCAACTAATGACACTAAATGCCTTTCACAGTTAATATGCACTCATCTCAAGGTTAAAACCTCTTGAGATGTTAAGTATTTATCTTGGCAAGCTTAGTGATGCCCACCAAATAAAGAATCATCATTGACATGAAGGCTACAAGTCATTAACTAACTTTGCATTCAATGATTTAGTGATTAAAATCATTGTTAATGTCAGCAAAAGATGAAAAAAGCAAGAAAGGCAAGCTTGTGGCTATGGCTGCCACTATGATCCACAGTTAGGGTTTGATAGAGATTTCTTCCTGTGGATAGAGATTTGAGGAGCCCTCTTATGGGAAGATAGCCACTAGGGGGGCTATCAAATCCCTAGGTGGCCATCAATAATTTTCCCTTTGCTGAGCACACAACTATTCTGACCTGCATGCTCCCCCAGACTACGCTTGCTTGCATTTTTTGGCAATGGTATCCTATTGCGTGGCCAATGTCTGCATTTTTTGCATCGTGCTAGAGCACCCTAAACTAGGGAGAAAATCTCCAAAAGAAATCAGGGTAAAATATGCTCTCTTTTGTTCACCCCAGGTCCCCCACCACTAATAGGTGGTCAAGGCTAGCTATGGTGGAGAAGGAGGTAAACGAGAAAGAAAGAAATCGTCTTGTGCACTTAGGTTAGGATGTAGACGAAGGAAGTTTGTTGGATCAAAGATAGGTTCGATACCATGTTGAAATATTAGAGTGGAAGCATGAGAGTGTGGATAAGAGGGGGAGAGAGAGAACTCAAATACAAGAAGAAGATCTTGCGTAGTGAGTTGTTCAGAAGTAGAACTAGTACACTCTCCTCAAGTGTGAGAGTGACCTTTAGGCTGTTTATATAGCCTCTAGATGGCTAAGGTTAGGGTTTTTCCATGCCCTCAAGTTCATTTACGCCCAGCTACCCTTATCCACCCTTGCATACATAGGGTCATGCCTATCTCTCAATAAGACAAACATGAAAAAATAAAGTTTCTAATCCTTAAGGTGGAGAATGTGCTAGATAAGTTCATTAGTGACTATCACCTACACTTAAAAGATAGAAAATCCTAAAGAGAAAGCATCTTAGAAAAATTCATACCCAAATGGCAAACAAAATTGATCAATGTTGTGCCTCCCCAAGGGCAATAGCTAGGGCTCTTACACCCAAGCCAATTTTTAATACATGCCTGCGAGTTCTTAGCCAATGTCTATAGGCAAGAGATCGCATACGAAAGGTTCCCTTTGTCTTATGACAACATGAGAACCAAGGGGCTCTAGTCAAATTTGGTAATCATAGCTAGACATGTGGAGAAGAAATTCATATGAATACAATGTGGTGCACATTGGGAGCCTAGGACCATGGGTAGGGTGATTTCCCTCTAGTAGGGTGGATCTTTTGTATCCTTGGCTCTTAAATTTGGATATATAAATATCAAAATTATAAAAAAGAAGTATTTGAAAATGAATGTCTTCCTAATTTCATGTCCATGTGTTTCAAAAAAATGTGAAAGGAATACAATATGAAGGCACAATTAATGAATGTTATTTATCTATCAACAAGTAATGTGCATAGTATGCTGTGCTTAAAAAATAAAAAAATACTACATTTACCCAGGGCAAGCAAGTGTGCAAATTTTTCCAATGAAAAACACTCAACAACTAGGTGGACCCGATTGGTCGACGAGTGTTTCAATTGATGGAAATTAGGTCAAGACTAAATTATGACTTCACAGGGTTAGGTTTGAGATCTTGACAAAGTGCCATTTTAGGGTGTTGGAGCTAAGGTTTTGCCTTATGGATAGAGGGATTGAGTCCAACTCCATGTTATCTCTCAACTCCCTTTGAACCAACCGTGACAATGATTAGTCTACTCTCAACCGATTGATTACAAAATGATCATCTTGGTTGGGTGCTTAAATGTTGTTAGTGAGACTATTAAGTCTATAAAATCCCTCACATTGATCCTTGTGGATCGTTCTAAAAAAATTACATGGCACAACAAATAGAATCTAAGTAAGAAGCAAAGAATACACAGAAAATATGAGAAGAATAGCAACTTCTTTAATTTTAAATAAAACGATACAAAGATGGCTCTATCCACCTATATGTGTCTACTTTGAAGCTTAGATGGTAGCCTAGATAGATAATAGGCAAAGAGCTTAAGGCTAACTAGAAGAACCCTAATTGGGCAAAAGATGAATTTATGATGGCTTGAGATGGGTCTTCCTTTTTTATCTTGGGAACGTAGTTTGGTCGGTCTATCCAAGCATATTATAAATGCTCCCTAGTTGATAATGGAATATTCTCTTTATCATTGGGTTTGAGAACCTTCTCAAAACACCAACAACAAATTGATATCTAGTCTAGTGCTATACAACTAGACAAGACTACCAACCACCCTCTTGTACCTCCCAATGTCTACTTCTCATTGACTTCCATAGGTAGAGCTATCTCCTTGCACTCGAGCATGCCAAATTCTTTCAAGGTCTCCCATGCATACTTCTTTTGAGAGATGAAGATCTCCTACAAAATTCAATCCCCAAATAATAGTGCATTAAGCCTAAGTCTATCATTTCAAACTCAAAACTCAAAGCCTTTTGAGTTTGATGGACCATATATTTAGACTCATCTACAATAAGAAGGTCAACCACATACATGACAATCATCATAGACTTTTCACCATCCATTTAAACATACAAGTTAGCATTTGAGGCACATCTATTGAAGTTTAAGTCTAATTTTTTTTTCTCTATATGACTAGTACTATCTCTAGATCTTGTTTCATCCCATAGAATGCATTTCTTAGCGTATAAACTTTGTCAATGGGGGCTTCAAACTTGGTGGTTGAGCTTTGTATACATTCTCCTTGAGATCACCATTCAAGAACACTAATTGAACATCCATTTGATAAATTGACTACTTATTATGTGAGCAATTGCTATAAGGACTGTGCAGACAATGGTCATTATGGTAGTTGAAGCGAATGATTCTTGAAAATCAAATCCTTCGACCCTAGTATGAAAATCCCTACATAACTAGTCTAGCTTTATACTTTTCTAAGTTTCCATTAGCCTTTATACTTTACCTTTTAGATCCACTTGGTGCCAATAATTTTTGTCTTTTCTAGCCAGATCCACTAGCTCCCAAGTGTCATGATTCATTATGTTGCCATTCCACTCAACTTTCATAGGTGCTCTCCAGACTAGATTAGCAAGTGCTTCTTCCAAGTCTACTAGCTCCTAGATTAGCAAGTGCTTCTTCCAAGTCTACTAGCTCCTTTATTTATTTTATAATCTCAATCATTAAGGCCATATTGACTATGTGAGAGAAGCCTTTCTTTGCTCCTCTATTCTTAAGATCTCCTTCGTCCATTTGCATTTTCCTCAGTAGTTGTAGGCATAGGGTTATTGTGATCATAGAGCTACTTTATCCATCATGGCAATAGCTTTTTCGTGAGTATGATTGTAGGTTGGTGAACTTTTTTCACATAATCCAAAGATAATACTTCCTTGTTGTTGCTCTCGCGAGCACACTACCAAGACCTATGGACTACTTATTGCTTCAAGCATTTTAAGCTGAGAGCTATGGCTCCCTTGCACATAGTCATGCACACTCTCCCACACACAAATATAGTGAGCTTACCTTTGAATCCGATCAAGTTTCCTCCTCCCACAAACCTGCCGGTAGCTCCCTATTCAAGATGCACTTTCAAAAAAGCTCCAAGCTTCAAGCTCCATAGCCATGCATGCGAGAAAAGAGAAGAGAAGAAGATGATGATGATGAGAGAAGAAGAATAGCTTCTCCATAGTCTCTCACACACACTCTCCCTCTCTCATACACAAGAATGAAGCAAGAGCAAGCAACAAAAAGAGAGCAAGTTTGGCCACACACTAAGAATGAGCTTCCTCATTCATTTTTTTACTTTTATACATGCCCTATCTCCTCCTTGGGTGGCCATCTCCCTTTGTGGTCCATTCCTCCACTCTTTTTCCTCCTCCTTTCCTATTAGCATGGCCTTAACACGTGCCTATCATTCTTTACAACTTACACAGGAGAGAGCCTAGTGCTCTTTTAGCAAATAAATTACAATGCACCTAGCATTATTTATGTAGAAATATTAAGGTGCACTTATTCTTGTGTGCTTCCCTCTTACATTTAGAACTTTTCTTCCGCTTTGTGTCTTCAAATTTTCCTTAGTGCACCTTCGTCCTCCATCATTCACTTGCCTTGGGACTATCTTCTACTTTTGAATTTTTGGATTTTCCATCTTGGTCTTTTGAGGGTTAACATTCTTCCTCCTTGATGTTCGCTATTGGGATTGGACTACTTCTTTGCTTGATGATAAAGTGGAAAAACTTCCATTTTCCTTCCCCACTATATGTCACTACTCCTTAAATACTGTTGAGATATCGAGCTCCACTCATGATATGCCAGGGCGACCGTTGTGCATTTATGTCACCGACTTGTCAGTTTGCAGATGCGGTTGGTACACTGCCCATGAATAATAGCTAGATGACAGCTATCCTTATCTACTCTAGTTCGTGGCTCAGTTAGTATGCCACCTTAGTTAGTTGAGTTTGGTTTGAGACCCATATATAGGGTTCTTCTATTTCTATGTACAAGAGTTCTTTTGGCTTACACAACTAAGAAGAGGAAAACTGTTTTCAGCCTCCACCTTTGTGTGTATTCTCCCATTGTGCAAGCAAGAAAGCTACAAGTGAGACTCCTTCCTTCTCTCCCACAATCTTGACATGGTATCAGAGCCTTGTTCATGGTAAGGAGCTCAAGAAAGCAAGCCAAGTTCGTGGTGTTCTGGTAAGAGGACCAGTGCTGCTTTCATTTTTCTGTTTTGGGAGCAAGTCTCTGCAGGTAGCATAGCTGAAAAGTGCAAGAGTGCATTGTCTCAGATTGAGACGCCCTTCGCGGTGTAGCAGGAGGGCAGTATATGCTACGGGCAAGGGCTTTAGCCCGTAGTTGCTCTGTTTTTTTGATTTGAGGCCATTTCGGGGCCTGTTTTGGAGGCAAAAGTTTTCTCCACGCACTCAAGAAAAGGCCCAGTTTTATGCTATGCGACCACTATTCTACAGGTCCGTGAAAAGTTACTGTAGAAATTGCATCGTATGCCTATGCGCAGAGACATTGGGAGTTACAGAATCATCCTTGTTGCCTGTTGATGCAAAATCGTCACTAGGAAGTGACTATGTGGTCAAATACCACTTTCGTCAGTTTTGCAGATTTGCCCTTGTGAGGCTGAAGCTGTGTTCTTTGCAGTGACATAATTTTTTGCAGTATTCTGTAATGGCGTCTGATTCTCTTTTACAGATTGTCATTGAAAAGCTTAACAAGAACAACTTCCAAGCATGGAAGTTTAGAATGCCGAATTTCCTTATGGGAAAAGGATATTGGAAATTCGTTGCAGGAAACGAAGAAGAACCAGTTCTTCCTGATGTTCCCAATCAACAGCAAATGCAGGTATTTAAAGCATGGCATGAGAGAGCCAGGAAAGTTATGTACTGGCTGTCTATCAGCATTTCAGACTCTATGATTGTGCATATTCAAGATGCAAGTACGCCAAAGGAGGCATGGGATACTTTGTCAAAAATATATAGTACAAATACACAAGCCAGGAAAATGCAGCTCAAGCAAGAGTTGCACAATGTGCAAAGAGAAAATATGAGCATCAATGACTACCACATGAAGGTGAAGAAGATTGCAGATGCACTCGCTTCCATTGGGTCGCCAGTGGAAGATGATGATTTAGTTTCTGTGACCTTGAATGGTCTAGGAAAGGATTATGCACAGTTCCGAACATCCATTTTCATCCGTGAAAGATTTCTTGATTTTGAGGAGTTGATTGCTCTTCTAATTTCTGAGGAGCAGAGAAATGGTGGTGCATCTTCTTCAGGAGGAACTTCAAAAGAAGCTGTCTTCTACTCAAATGTTGGAAGAGGTAGAGGCAGAGGTAGAGGAGGCCGATCTGGAGGCCGTGGTAGAAATCAGAATATGTAGCAAACTCAAGAAAACCAGTCCTATGGAGGAGGACGTGGTAACTCTAGAGGTAGGGGAAGCCAAAGAGGTCGTGATGGATGACAAAGAGGCCAAAATGCAAACAATAATGTTGAATGCTACTACTGTGGTAAAATGGGTCATATGGCTAAAGACTACTATAAAAAGCAGAATGACATCATGAATGGAAAATTGCAACAAGGAAATTATGCATCTTCTAGTAGACAGGGTGATGACAGAAATGAGCATTTGTTTATGGTGCAGCACATGAACAATTCTGTGACAAGTGCAAAAGAAAGCAACGATGTATGGTATATTGACTCAGGTGCATCAAACCACATGACAGGTCATGCAGAATGGATGGAGGATGCAAGAAAATGGAAAAACTAGGATTTGTGGAGACTGGTGATGATACTGCACATCCTATTGTGCAGATTGGAAAATTTCCTTTGTCTATGTAGAATGGGAGAAAGAAATACCTGTCCGATGTATTTCATGTCCCAAATATCACCAAGAATCTGGTTTCTGTTGGTCAAATGGTTGAGCAGGGCTTGCACGTCAGATTTAATCCTCATGGATTCTTTGTTGAGGATCTGAAAAATAAAGATCGCTAGCAAAAGGAAAGAAGAAGGACAGGATGTTTACGTTGGATGTAGACATGCCTGAATTGAGTGCAGCAATGTTTGCACATGGGATCGGTGTAGTTGCAGATATTGATATCTGACATAAATGCATTGGTCATGTTAATGTACAACGACTTAAATCAATGCAGGCCCAAAATATTGTTGTAGGATTGCCTAAATTCAAGGTTGCAGAAATGCATAAGGTATGTGAAGTCTATCAATTTGGAAAATAGGCAAGGAAACCATTTCCTAGACATGTTCAAGAGAGTAAGAAGCCATTGGAATTAATCCACTCTGATGTGTGGACTACTAAAGTTGCATCTCTTGGAGGCTGTCATTATTTTGTCACTTTTATTGATGGCTATAGTAGAAAATTTTGGGTGTATTTTATGAAAAAGAAAAGTGAAGTTTTTGGGCATTTCAAAACTCTTAAAGCTATGGTTGAAAAAGAACAGGCCTGCAAATAAAATGCCTAAGGTCAGATGGAGGGGGCGAGTACCTCTCAAATGAGTTTGCAAGGTTCCTGCAGGAGCATGGCATAAAGTAGCAATATTCATGCAGTCATACCCACAACAAAATGGAATTGCAGAAAGGAAAAACATGCATATTGGAGAGGTATCTCGTGCCATGCTCAATGAAAAAGAGTTGCCAGATTTTTACTGGGGCTGAAGCAGTTGCTACATCAGTCTACATAATGAACATGACTCCCACTGCAGCAATACATGGGATGACCCCAGAGGAGAGGTATACTGGTAGGAAACCAGATATTTCTCATTTGAAGATTTTTTGTTGCATTGCCTATGTTCATGTGCCAGATGAGTTGAGATCCAAGTTGGATCCAAAAGCTGAGAAGTGCATCTTTATTGGTTATTCTCTGCACAGCAGAAAGGGTATAGATGCTATAACCCTTCTACTCGTAAGTTTACAGTGAGCAGAGATGTTATTTTGGATGAGATGAGTAGTTGGTATAAACCAGTAAATTTGATTGATGATGTAGATGCATAGAATGGTAATGCTGCACATAATTCACAGCAGCAATCACAAAATATTAGTGGACATGGAGCATCCTCTAGCAGTGGTTCACATTCTTCGCCATGGATAGGCAGATTGAGATCAGGAGAATCTTCTCAAAGCAATGCAGATAGTGGTATTCAGGTATCACGAAAAGGAAAAGAGAAGGTAGATCAGCCCATGTTTGATGTGAATGCAGGTCACTCTTATGTGGATGGTGAATCCAGTGGCTCAGAACAGAGCATTGATGATGAGTTGGGTATTCCTTCTATTGTTACACCAGGAGTAAGGAAGACTAGGGATATTTTGAGAGCATCTGGGAGTGAACCTACTTTGCGCAGGTCTACGAGAGCTATGTATCCTGTGGATAGGCTAAAATATGATGGATTTACAGCCATTCAATATGCCTATATGGTCAAAGTGATACATGAACCAAAACCCACTTCTTTTGAGCAAGCCATGGGAAAAGAAAAATGGGAGAAAGCCATGGATGAAGAAATGGATGCCTTGGAAGCAAAAGCTACATGGGAATTGGTACCTTTGCCTAAAGGTAAGAATGCAATTGGCTGTAAGTGGGTTTATAAGGTGAAGCACAATGCAGATGGTTCTGTGAACAGATACAAGGAAAGATTAGTAGTCAAGGGGTATGCACAAACATATGGCATTGATTATGAAGAAACATTAAGTCCGGTTGCAAGGATGGCAACCGTAAGAGCAGTCATTGCTATGACTACATCAAAGGAATGGTCTTTACATCAGATGGATGTAAAGAATGCCTTCTTACATGGTGATTTGCAAGAAGAGGTATATATGGAGCAGCCACCGGGTTATGTGCATGCTGTTCATCCTGAGTTTGTTTGCAGGTTGAAGAAAGCCTTGTATGACTTGAAGCAAGCACCTAGAGCATGGTCTGACAAGATAGGACAGTATCTTGTCACTATTGGCTTTCAGATTTCCAAGGCAGATTTCTCACTTTATGTGAGAAAAACAGAGAAAGGTATTATGCTACTTGTCATTTATGTTGATGATTTGATTATGACAGGTGACAATGATGAAGATATCCTTCATGTGAAAATACTATTGAAGCAGAAGTTTGAGATGAAGGATTTGGGAGAGCTGCGTTATTTCTTGGGCATTGAGGTGATTAGATCACCAAGTGGGATACGGCTCTTGCAGAGGCAGTTGGATTGGATATGCTCTCCAAATATGGGATGACAGGCTGTAAGCCTATTTCAGTTCCTTTGGAGCCGAATGTGAAGTTGAGCGTAGATGTAGGTGAGCTTTTGGAAGACCCTACTATGTACAGATGCATAGTAGGAAGTTTGATTTATATGACTATTACCAGGCCAGATTTGAGCTATGTTGTTGGATTGGTAAGTCAGTTTATGCAAGCTCCAAGGAAACCGCATTTGGATGTGGCTAGACGCATACTTAGGTATGTGAAGTCCACATTGCAGTATGGACTACTTTATGAGACTCGGGTTCAGATACAGTTGCATGGATACATTGATGCTGATTGGGCTGGTAGTATTTCTGATAGACAATCTACCAGTGGATATGTGTTCTCTTTTGGGAGTGCTGCAGTCACTTGGAGCAGCAAGAAATAGCCTATAGTTGCCTTGTGGAGCACAGAGGCTGAGTACAGGGGCGCAACAATGGCTGCATGTGAGGTAGCTTGGTTGCATAAGCTACTTTATGATATGCATTAGCCTACAGATGGGCCAGTTGTCATTTATTGTGACAACATGAGTAGTATACACTTGGCAAATAACCCAGTCTATCATGCTAGAACAAAGCACATTGAGGTGCATTATCACTATGTGCGGGAGAGGGTTTTACTAGGTCTTATTGATCTAGTTTATGTCAGCACAGAGGATCAGGTAGCTGACATATTTACGAAGGCATTGGGCACAGAGAAGCTGCGCAAGTTCAGAGACCTGCTTGGTGTGCAGGAATTGGGATTGAGCTCGAGGGGGAGTGTTGAGATATCGAGCTCCACTCGTGATATGCCAGGGTGACCGTTGTGCATTTATGTCACCGACTTGTCAGTTGCAGATGCGGTTGGTACACCGCCCATGAATAATAGCTAGATGACAGCTATCCTTATCTACTCTAGTTCGTGGCTCAGTTAGTATGCCACCTTAGTTAGTTGAGTTTGGTTTGAGACCCATATATAGGGTTCTTCTATTTCTATATACTAGAGTTCTTTTGGCTTACACAACTAAGAAGAGGAAAACTGTTTTCAGCCTCCAACTTTGTGTGTATTCCCCCATTGTGCAAGCAAGAAAGCTACAAGTGAGACTCCTTTCTTCTCTCCCACAATCTTGACAAATACCACACCACAGCTCACTATGATCTTCTTTGCCTCTTGTTCATATAAGTTATAAGCCTTTTACTCATCATTGTAACCCAAGAAAATACAATGTGCCTCTTTTGTAACTTGTTTCTCTTATCCTTTACAACATATGCATAGCATTCACATCCAAAAGTTCTAAAGTTTTGTTGCCCACTTATGGAGCATCCACTTATCAAAGGGTAGCTTGAGATTAACTCATAGAAGAAAGTTATATATGTTGTACTAAGTAGCCTCTCACATCGTGACAATGCAGTCACAAGATTGTCCTATACAATCTAATCCTATGTAAACAATAGAAACTACATAGTACTATTGAGTAAACTTGAGTGTAGCCCACACCGTTGACATTGTACCTTCCTCCTCTATACTAGTTTTGGGTTTGGGGATTAGCCCATTACTTATACTTGGAATCCATAGCTCCCATTTTGCTATGAATAAAGAGTCTAGTGGTATTATCAATCTTGTGTTCTATATCCATTGTGGGTTTGATTAAGACTTGTATTAGTGTCTTGCTCTCTCATCTCACCATAATCCACTATCATTCTTTACTAATCACTTGACTATGTCAAAAGTGCTTTTGTGTTTGGAAGAGCACTTTTGCTTGTGGAAAATAACACTTTTTCTATGTAAGAAGTACTTTTTAGCAGTATTATTATCATTATTTTGTTGATTTATTGAGGCTTATCTCTTCTCTTATTCCTCATCCCCTTTCTCATAGATGCCGACTTACTACTCCATCCCTTTTGAGCAAAGTATGATGTAACTTCTAGATCCACTGCACCTTGCAAAATAGACTTGAGAAACAAAAAAATGCTAGCCATGTTAATTCCTAGGATGACATGGGAATGCTTGGAGAATACAATCTAGGTAAAATAAATAAATAATGCAATGTTTTTTGGACTTATAGGTTAACAACATTGCAATACAATTTAAATGTCTAGAAGGTTGCCAATTATAGGTAACCAAGGGCTTGCATTGATTTGATAAATATCTTTCAAGTACCCCTACTTGCTACCACCAATAATCTAACTAAAGAGAAGGAGAGAAAGTCTCTTCTCAAACAAGTAAAGCAATCTAAATTTAATGGAGAAGGAACAAAGATAGAAATGAAAGCCAAAACCTAGATCAAATAGATGGAAGATTACTTCTTTGCTGCATGAATCAATACAACTAATCAAGCAATGATTGGATGCCTCAGACTTATGAGAGAAGCACGCCTGTGATGGAAGGAGTGGGCTGAGACGAAGCTATTCTTGAGGCTACCTTGACTTGGAGTCAAATCAAGGCTACAATCCAAGGCTGAGATCTATCACCTACTAGTCAAACCCTAAATATGAATAATTTCTTTAGCCTTAAGTAGCAAGCGCTATCTCTAGAGGTTGTTATTATACCCATTTTTGTGGTGCTATAGAAGTATGCTCTCCACATGTCCATGAGCCAATGAGTTGTGTGGAGCCCCGAGAGGAACACCAAGGAAAAGGGAATTCTCTTGCAAGAAAATCTATCTTGTAACATCAACAAGCTTGTTTATCATGTTTCATATTATCACAATGAAGAAAAGAACACCAGGCACAACAAATCTTCATGCAGCATCATGTAGATCTCCCACGGTTTTTAATAGAATCAACCATATTCTTCAACATCTTCACAAAATCCATCAATAGAACAAAGAAAGCAAAGAAGTACACCATCTTGAAATGGAAATACATCACATAGTATTCAACTTCAATATCTTCATAGTCTTCTCTCTCAATCTCTCATATACAATCACTCTGTTTGAGTAGAATTGGCTATCTCTGACTCTCTCTCTCTCTCTTTCCATCAATAATACATCATCTCCTCACTACAATCTCTCAAAATCACTCTCAATAATCACTCTTAGGTCGTGGATACCCCTCCCAAGAGGTATGTCTGATATGAAAAGTCACTAGAGCCACTACAATGTCTCTTCACAGCTCACTACTATCACTTCACTCTAGTCTTCTCTTGAGTCTTCAGCAGCTACTTCTTCCACTTCTTTCAGCTCTTTTGTACTTGTATTCACCTCTTTCCAAGGCTAGAAAACTTTCCCAAAGTCACACATACATTCCACAGAACACTTACAGAAGCATACAGAACAGTCTACAGAACAGTACCAGAACAGCTACAGTACAGAACAGAATAGAGACAGAACAGTCTACAGAAGCTCTATAGAAGACCTACAAAAGGTTACAGAAGGTCATCAAAACCTCATAACTCATTCTCAAATCATTCCAAACTCTCACAAAACATTCAATAAGCTTTCGAAATATCTCATTCTTCATCAATCAATACTCCTTCCCTCCTTTCAGAAGACAATCAGAACAAAACATACCAAAACAGAGCAAAACAGAAGGTATACAGAACCATTCAGAACCTATCAGAACATCACAGAACCATCAACAAACATCATGAACTTCCAAAACACAATCAATATCATCTAAAACACTCTCAAACCACTTCCAAATCAACCAATCATCCCATAAAATCAACCATTTAGCTCTCAAAAACAACAAAAATCATCCAAAAAACAAGTCATTTCAACACTCAACATATCCCCACACTTAATAAGGAAGCGTCCTCGCGACCCAGGAAAAAGGGAATACAAGTTCAAGGAAAAGCTCAACTTTGATCTTCAATATATTTTCAAAAAGAATCCATCCACCATGACCCCAACTTATAACCTGTTTCTGATATAAAAATACAAAGAAAGGAAAACTCTTTATACATTAACACCTCTTATCAAACTAAAAATCACCACAAATTTGTAAAGGATATAAGAGTTTGCTTCTTCTTCTTCATCAGCATCAGCTTCAACTCTCCAACCACGACCCCATCTCTACAAATCTCCAAAACATAGCTCGTACACGAAATCCAATAGGAAACTACCACATTCGTTTGACATAAATGAACTCACAACACAAACACTAATACACAACACAACCATCTGAATGACTCCTTCAAAAAGAGAGGTGTTCATTAAAAAGCTTCCAGTATACATGGGAAAGGTATCAATGAAGATGATCCCTCTTAAAAGATTGATGTTGTCGAAATCGATCCATAGATAAGGATTCATCTATAAAGTTTTTAGGAGGATTTTGAAAAAATTGGAGACAGCACATCCTTTCCAATAGGACCAGGTATCTGCTAGGCAAACAGAGGGCATGAAAATACAGTATCTCCAGCTGTTGGGAATCAATGCTAACATTGACATTCATGCACAACTTTGGAATAGGCTTTGAATCAGTATGAGAGTGCCTATGCATATACGCCAGGTACCAAGCAAAGTGAGCAGTTAATCTCACTGAGGGATCTGCAGACTGTGAATATTGTTGGGCAAAATGAACATAGTTTTGATAAGCTTGACTGGAAGCTGTCCATTCTCCTGGAATTACTGGCCAATTAATCTGCGGTCCTGTAAGGCAATCATCCGAACTCCATCCGCTTCTTTTGGAAATCTGATTATCAAACCCGTCACAGTCACTAACCAACTGAGGTGGTTGAGATATGGAAGTGTTAGGAGAGGGTAATGGAATAAGGGAAAGTGGATGAAGGGAAGGATAGGAAAAATCATAAAAGGAAGAAAAGGTTAAAGAAGGAGTGGCAGAAATTTGTAAGGAATCACTAAGGAACGGTGTTAACTGATAAATAGGAAATGTGGAGGGTACATTAATGAGGGGTGAAGAACAGGGTGGAGAAGGGGAAAATACCCTATCCTCAATAAAGGAACAATAAGTGAAAATAGGAATTTGAGGGAAATTTGAAGGTTGGAAAAGAAGGGGTAAAATTATTGTGGAATTAGATTGACAAAGGGAAATATATATAGCATAGCGGTGAGCCATTTGTTGGTAATAGAGGAGGGTAGGAACAGAAGGTCCTAAAAGAGATCGTCTATGATAGGCATCAAAGAAGGTAGCATCAAACGGATTATGTTTGGAAAGATAGGTTAAGAGATCCATCCTCAGTTGGTTAGTACTCTGTACAAAGGTAGGAGCTGTGTTTTGTCTTTGATTTAGGACCACCGAATCAATCATGGGATGCCACGAATTATCCTGACAATCAGCTACTTTGGAGGAATAACTTTGAAACATATCAGCTATGCGCAACTCCAAATGATTGACATATAAAACAGCCTGTAAGACCACATCCCCCACATACCATGCCATATCTACCTCATCTGGAATTAACAAATCTCCTCGGAGATACATGTATGACATCAACATGGTGTCTGGCGTGACAGAATCTTCAAAGACCATTCTGACTACCTCTGTCAACAACTCAGCAGACCAAGCCCCACTCCAGCCATCCTCTGGAAAATGTAAATCCATCGTGGAAAGCTTCATATAGAAGACCAACTTCTGTAAGTGGTAGTGGACAAAGAAAGAATGGTCTGGTAAGACATATTCCTGAAACTGCTCAAAGGTAGACCATAACAAGTCCATTCTAGACTGTAATCTTTCCACTTTATCTTGGAATAGAGGGCACAAAGTAGCCTGTCTCTGAAGGGCAGCCAAGTCCTGCTGTGAAAGAGAAGGAATTAATGGAACAGGAGGGCTTGGAGGAACAGAGCGGGACTTCGCCAGCTAATCTTGCAACTACTGGATTTGGGAGGCTTGGTTGGCCACTGTGTCATTAGCCATCTGTAAAGCTGAAAGCTTGTCATCTAAAAGAACTTGGAATTCTTTCGCTTCTCTGGACATCCTCTCCTTCTCCTCTGAAAGGCTAGTAACCTGTGACTGAGCCTCGAATAACTGGGTCTTCAATGAAGAAATCTCATCGCTTTGGGTGGCAACCAGTTGGGTTTGCTGGTCCATTTGCTTAAATAAATCTGCTAGGGTATCCTTAGCAGAAGCTAACTCAGAGGTTGCCTTATGCAACTGGTCTTTGGACTGCATGAGCTCCTCATAGAAAGATGCGTACAGCTGTTGAACACAGGCTGTCACTGACAACTCAATGGAACTTTGAATATCCTTGCAGAGGAAAGGAATGGCATCTCCTGAGACGAGACTGTTCAGGGAAGGAACTGAGATCTCCAAGGATCCTTCTCGATGTGCTCTGAACAGGTTAGTACAAGTGAGATACCCAGGGAGCTCACTACCAGAAGTAGCAGGGATAGGTACTGAGGGAAGTACAGCAGGGGCTTTATCCGCTACCCTCTTCAAGCGTTTGCGCTGTATGACCAGGGGAGGCGGAGAATCATCATCCTCAATGTCAATGGGTGCTGACTCTTCTGAAGGTGGAGGAGGAGGTACTGGATCTGATGGAGGAGGTGGAGGCACAGTCTTCTGTAAACCTGAATAGGTCAAGAAGGCAGACAAATATGATCCATATGTGACATTGGTAACATTACCCTTGGTGACTTTAACAAAATGCTGATCCATTTTAGTAAGGAGGTAAGTGCTCCAATCAATAGCAACTCCTTTTAGCACCATCCTGGAGGCTGTGAAAAGCTCTTTGGACAAATAGTGGGATGGCGTTTTGGCAGGCATGAACCTGTCCTGAAGGAACTGACACATCGTCTTCCATACGGGATCAGTAATCATAGAAAACGAAACTCCTGAAGAGTTTATCACCTTCTTAACATCAAGGACTTCCCTTGTCTGCTTCTGCAACAGCTTGAGAATCTCTTCATTAGAGAAGAGCTGACGAGTGGTCACAAAAGGTTCTCCTTTGAAGGGAAGAGACAGAGCCTTCCCTAAGCCGTGAGATGTCAAAGTCATAGACATTCCTTGGACTACGCCTGTCTTCTTGCCGTAAGAGGCCAGGAACTCATCACATAAGGACGGATCCTCTGGAAGCAATGGAAAAGGAGTGGCCACAAAAGCAGCAAGTCCCGCCTTCGTGAGGGGCTCAAAAGTAAGTAGGGACGAGTAATCCCTACTAACTAATGGGACGTACTGGATAGGGGGAGGAGCATGAGAAGGCGCCATTCAGATGGTTATACACACACCACAAACACAGACAATCAAGGAGAATGCCTGCAAAGCAACAGACAAAAAACTAAGGATAAGAGAATTACCAATAAAACGTGACACGACCTACTAACCCCAAGCAAACCACATCCTAAAAAAAATTTGACATGACCTCGAGACAAATGCGACTGAAAGCTTCATGCGATGCATCAGACAAACACCCTGAACCCCGTATCAGGCAACAAAAGAAAAAAACTGCATACCGTACCCGTAACCGTAACTAAGACAGGAAACCAAAACAAGACCACATCCGACACATATCAAAACTATATCTGTGATAAACCAAGACTGGACCATGGAAAAGAACTCTAATGACGGCGCATACCCATCCCACGAAACGCTTCATTAAAAAGGGGAATTAAGTGCAGTGAGGGGGGAATTAATTTAATGAAGGGTTGATTTTAATCAATTATTAAAAATGGGTGAATTTTTATTAGGTGATAAATCTTAGCAAGAAAACGGCGGTTCCTTATTATAAATTTATTTACCAATTATTAGGTTAAAACGGTGCAGTTATTCGATTCCCGGACTTCGATTCCCGACTGGGTCTCTAAATGCAATTCATTGATTACAAATTAAAGTGATGTGGAGCGCTTTTTTGCCAGCGCGTGCTCATGTGACGGCTGGTTTATTTGAATTAAAAAATTTATAGTGCATCTGTAGTGCACGTAGCGCGTGCTAAGTGAACGGCTGGTTGGATTTAATTTAAAAAGTATGTGTGTTTTAGCGCGAATGCGCGTGGAAATTGTGGGTGAATTAAAGGGTTCATTTTAGCAATTAATTTGTGATTAAGGGGGAAATGAAAATAAATAAAGCACATAAAATAAATACCTGGAAGGGGTGTGTATGTAATGCAGAAATGCGCACGGAAGAGTCCACCAAAAGAAGGGAATCCAGTAAAGGAAAAGTAAAGATCACTGATGAAACAACAATGTCAACACTTTAGCAGATGTGTTAATTTGGTTTTTTTCTTTTTTGTGGGTTTTTTTATTTTTATTTTTATTTTTATGTTTATGTTTATTTTTTTATTTTTTAAAATTGTGGTAAGTTGGGATCATTTAGGGTTGAATAAATGGAAAATGAGCAAGGGAGGTGAGGGGAATTTTTTAGAATTTTGTAGAATTTTTTTAGAATTTTTAAATGAATTTTCTACATTTATTGGCAATTTGGGGGTGAAATGAGGAAATATTTAATTTTCAAAAATTTTAGGATAGGCAATTGCCAGCAGACAAATTCCCAAAAATTGACAAAAGGCAAAATGAAATTTTAGAAATTTTTTTGAAATTTTTTAATGGAAAAATTAATGTAGTGATTAATTAAGTCACCTAAATCACATTAATCAAATAAGTCAGTTAGGCATAAGTCAATTAAGTCTGGTTAGTGGGGTAAGTCATGTTAGTCTACCTAAGTCAAGTCAGGTTAGTCTAGGTTGCTTAGGTTAGTCAACTAAGGTAAGTTAACTAGGTTGGGGTTAGTCAACTAAGTTAGGTTAGGTTAGTTAGGTTTGAACTAACTAAGGTTAGGGTTCTTAGTTAGGTTAGTTAGGTGAAAACTAACTAAGATTAGTGTTCTTAGTTAGGTTAGTTAGGTGAAAACTAACGAAGGTTAGGGTACTAACCAGAATAGGGTTAGTGGAGGCAGTGAAGGGTAGTGGTGGTGGTGGGGGGAGGAGGTGGTGGTGGCGGCAGATGCGGCGGCGGCGGCGACTCCTGGCGGCAGGGTGGCGATGTCCGATGGCGGCGGTGGCGACTCCTGGCGGTAGCGGCTACGAGGAGGAGGGGAAAAGAAAGGAAGGAGGAGGAGGAGGAGGGAGGGGGGAGGGTGGCGACGGGCTGGGGGGAGGAGGGGTGAAGAGGAGGAAGGCGGGAGATGGCGGGGGGGGGGGAGAACACGCCGCCGGGGGGGCGCTGGCAGGAGATGGCGGGGGGGGGAAGAACACGCCGCCGGGGGGGCGCGGGCAGGAGATGGCGGGGGGGGGGGGAAGAACACGCCGCTGGAGGGGCAGAAGGGCGGGAGGGGAAGGAGGGAGGCGGATACGGGCTGGGGGGAGGCGAAGATGGCGAAGGCTGCGGGGGGCTGGGGGGAGGGAGCAGCGAAGTCGGGGGGGCTGGGGGTAGGCGAAGAGGAGGAAGGTGGGGGGGAACGAGGAAGGAGGGGAGGATAGACGAGGAAGGAGGAGTAGGAGGAGGGGGGGAAGGAAGAAGGAGAGGGAGAAGAAGGGCTGCGGGGGAGGAGGAGAGGGAGAAGGAGGGGGCAAAAATGGCGAAGAGGAGGAGGACGGGGGGGAAGAAGAGGGCGCGTGGGAAGGAGGAGGTGGAGAAGGAGGGGGCAGGGCACGCAGGAGGAGAGAGAGAAAGAAAGGGAGAGAGAAAGAGAGGGAGAAGGGCGGTTGGGGGGAAGGGGTGGGCAGGTGGGGGGAAGGGGTGGGGGGCCCATGGGGGGGGCCATGGGGTGGGCAGGTGGGGGGAAGGGGTGGGGGGCAAGGGCGCGTACCCCCGTCCCGCGCTCATGCGCGGGCGGGGTAAAAAAATTTGCCGTGACGGGATTGAAATGACGCGGGGAAGACGGTACGGGTTACGCGGACACGACCGGGGCGCGTGGAGACTCGTAAAATCGAAAACGCGCGTTCACGCGCAAAACGGGCGCGAGAAAAAACGTAAAAAGAAAGAAAAATTAATAACTCCCAATCCGGACGTCAAAACGAAATAGCGTAAAAACAAAAAGTGGGCAGGACAACAGGGGGAAAACAAGGAAAATATGGGACGGGGGTTCCGGGAGGGGTAAAGGGTGGTCACGTGCAAAAAACACAAAAAACGAACCAAAAATCCGAATTAAAAATTAATATCAAAAGATCCGTGCATCGGAATGAGGTGCAGAAAAAAGGAAAACTGTGCAGAAAGATGTGCCCGACAATCCTATCACCTCAAAACATAATTCTGACTGAGATAAGACGCGTTCACATAGGAAAAACCCAAAAAACAAACCCGAAAATGGGATCGGAAATTAATATCGGACAAAACGTTCACCGGAATGACATGCAGTAAGAAGGAAAAATGTCCGCAGGAAGGGGTGGCACAGGGTTATCATGTTAAACCGCAGTTCCGTTGGAAGGAGGAGGGGTTCACATGTGAAAAACTCCAAAAATACTCTCGAAAACTCATTTAAAATTTAATAAGTAAAAATCCGGAAGTCGAAAAAGGGTGGAGGAAAAAGGAAAAAGGTAGGGGAAGGCACAGGGGACACGACTATCAAATCAAATTGGAATTCCGATGCAAATAGGGCAGGTTCACATGGAAAAATGTCAAAAATACGCATGAAAAAGTCTTAAAAAAACCGAAAAATTAATAATGGACAAACCATGTATCGAAATGATGTGGAATAAAAAGGAAAAATGTCAAGGGAAAAACGCTGGTCAGGGCTATGACATCAGATCACGGTTCCGAAGCTAGAAAAGCGCGTTCACATGGAAAACCGTCTAAATTACGTAAAATGCTTCAAAAATTAATAACTCAAAAATCGTGCACCGGAACAGGGGTAGGTAAAAAGGAAAAATGGACTGTTCAATGGGAGGAACAGGGCTATAAGGTTGGATTTGGATTTTGGTGAACGTAGGGTGCATTCACATGGAAAAACCTCAAAATCAGGGAATGAAGGAAAACTGCAAGGGAAGAGCCTCAAGGGTGGGTGGAACATAACCAGAAGGGTGGGAAGGGATCCCATTAGGGTAAAAGCAAGGCAAGGCATTCATGCATGAACAGGTTAAGGCAGATGCAAAAGGGTATACACGGAAGACGCGCAGGGACGCGTCCCCACACTTAAGACCTTAACGGATAGGGTTAACCGAACATTAGGGACCTAGGACCACGCCACAGACCATCCACTAACTTCCCCACACTTAAAACATGACCATCACTAAGAAACAAAAGTTGTAGGGTTAGAAAAACTTGGCCCGTTTCGTCAAAAAGCAAGGTTGAGTATCGATGGCACGTCCAGTGTTGTTGTCGATGCTGGAGGGACCAAGGCATCTTCTCGGCACACGTCCGTCATGGCAGGGACCACATGGTAGCACCCAGGGAGGTAGCTGATTGAAGGAATCACAGGAAATTCGTCGATGATGAGGAATACTACACTCAACTCACAGTCACTCAATTGGAATGAAAGAACAGTCACTCGCCCCATGACTAATTATCACTCGCGGAAGAATGATTAAAACCCATATCTCATACCCGGTTGAGGAATCAACAAGGGGGAAATGGTGCAAAGGGAGTATGCCAGGGTGCACAGTTGATGGTGCATTAGTGCGTCTAACCCTGTCTGGCATAAGTGCAAGGAGGAAGGCAAGGGAGCCTTACAGTGCAGTGTACAGAATAGGGTGATGTGTCTTGTGTTGACGATAAAGACCCATCCCGTGGGTGCATAGGGAAACGGGAACATACCTGACTCCAAGTGTCGTAACGTCCCTCAATCTCACCTCTCGGTAATTGATTGAAGAAACTCCAGTCACACTCAACCCACCCTCTGTCTCACTCTCTGTTGATAGATACAGGAGGGCAGCCTTTTCCTGAAACCCATTGATGTAATCCTCACAGTCGCTTGTGCAAAGGGTGTATGCCTTGTGCGCAATTGATGGTGCAACAGTGCATCCCGCCCTGTGCCGGCATACGGTGCAAGAAGGAAGGCAAGGGAGCCTTATAGTGTAGTGCACAGAAACAAATTGTGCTTTGTGCTTTGAGAGACCCATCCCGTGCGTGCAACTCTTCATTCACACTTCTCACCTCTCATTTGATTGGAAGGGAAAAGACTGGTCTCTCGACCCACCCTCTGTCTCACTCTCTGTTGATAGATACAGAGGGCAACCGTACTCACTTCCCCATCCGGTTAGGATGAAAGCTCACATCACTCAAGGGGTTGTCGATGAAGATCGCTTCGTCAATTGTTGAAGAGGCGTACCCAGGGAGGTAGCCATCAAATCGAACATTGTGTTGGATAGGAATATGTCGTCTGCTAGAGGACAGATAGTCACTTTGCAAAGAGACCCACGACACAGCGTACCAAGGGAGGTAGCGTCGGAATTGGATCCGAGGGATATCAATTAATGAATCCACTTTCTGGACTGCTGGGTGTTACCACCTTTTCCACAGCCAGCTTCTCGCCCAAGGGTGTTTATCACCTTTTCTTGGAACGAGGCCTGCTATGACAGGGAATTGCCTCCTTTTCTCTCATAACAGATTTGTTTGTTTGTTTTTTTTTTCTTTTCTTCTTTGTTTTTTTTTTCTTATTTTTCCCTATTCCCGAGGGTGTTTCCACCTTTTCTCGAAGAATAGGTCGGCATGACAGGGACCTTAGTCCTTTTCTCCCATAACTGATATGTTTTGTTTTTTTTTTTCTTCAAATTGAACAAGGGAATGGTGGAAAGACCATGTGTCAGAACCCACCTCGCCATTGTCGCTGGTGGAAAATAGAGGATAAGAAATCAAGGCTGGAAGGGGGTTTGGAGGGGACAGAGGGTTGCACCCTCTTCATCAGAAGTGATTGAAGAACGGCTATCAGAAGTAGCATCATAAGAAGTACAATGCCGCGCCAATGAGGGAAAGGATCAAGTGTCCGTAATTGTCAAGATCCCCAAGGAGGGAAGTACTTCTTCAAGCGATATCCGTTGATCAGAAAGGGATCATCAGAGGCATCCACGGTCTGTACTTGGACACAGCCATTAGGGTTGACTGCAAGTACCTTATAGGGGCCCATCCACCGCTGTTGAAGCTTGCCAGGAAACTTGCCAAATCGTGAATCATAGGCTAGGACCAAATCTCCTGCTTTGAACTCCTTGTGCTTGATGAAACTGTCATGGTAAGCCTTGCGTCGAGCTTGCGTGGCTTCCATGCACTGGAGAGCCATCCTGCGAATTTCGTCCAAACATTCCAAGTGCAGGAGACGGCGTTGCAGTGAATCATCATCCCCCAAACGCTCTTTGATCGCCACTCTCAAAGAGGGTAGTTCCAATTCAACAGGAAAAATAGCTTCTGTTCCATACACCAGCTGGAAGGGTGTCTGTCCTGTTGCTGCTTTATGGGAGGTTCTGTACGCCCAGAGGGCCTCTGTAAGTCGATCATCCCAATCACGACGATGTGCAGCAATTGTTCTTGTCAGAATTGAGTAGAGGATGCGATTGGTGACTTCGACTTGGCCATTGGCTCTGGGGTAATAAGGAGTGGACTTGCGATGGCGGATCTTATACAACTCTGTCAACTCTTCCATGACTTTGTTGAGGAAATGAGTGCCTCTGTCACTTACCAGCTCTAAGGGACTGCCAAAACGGGTGATGATATTCTCATACATGAACAAGGCCACGCTGTTACCATCGTCCCGCTTTAGGGCTTTAGCTTCACACCACTTTGTGACATAATCCGTACATACGAGGATGTATCGGTTCTGTTTCCTTCTGGTAGGAGGATCGATCGGACCGACGAAGTCAATGCCCCACTTCTCAAACGGCTTCAAAGGAAGGATAGGTTGCAGTGGCATGGCACTTGTCTTGGTGGGTTTCCCCATTCTTTGACAAGCATCACATTTTTTACAGTAATTATAGGCATCCTTATGAATGGTCGGCCACCAATACCCCGCTAGCAGAGCCTTCCTGGCTGTAGCTTCTCCTGCAAAGTGACCTCCACATGGCTCGTCGTGGCAAGCCTTCAGAACAATCCCAATCTCATCTCCTGCAACATATCTTCTGAGTACTTCATCTTTGCCTTTCTTGTACAATGCACCGCCTAGCAGGGTGTATGGGGCTGATTATGAGCTTCTTCCTTTCCTGACTAGAGATACCAGGAGGGTACTGTTGGGTTGCTAATAGATTGGCAATGTCTGCATACCAGGGAGTTACAGTTTCTACCAAAAACAAGGAAGCATCAGGGAGGTCTGGATCATCCTGCTCCTCGTCTGCAGTTTGTGGGATACGCGACAGATGATCAGCCAGAACATGGGAACGACCAGGCTTAGTAATCACCTCAAAGTCGAACTCCTGGAATAAAAGGAGCCATCTCATCAATCGTCCTTTCACATCTGCTTTGTTCATCAGGAAGGATAGGGCCTCATGATCCACATAAAATTTAAAGTGGGTAGATAGGAGGTAATGGCGAAACTTCTCCAGGGCAAACACCATTGCCAAGCACTCCAGCTCGGTCACTGTATAATTCCGTTCCCTATCAGTGACTTTCCGGCTTGCGTAATAGATCAGTTGATCCAGCTTCGAGGAGCCCTTCTGGCAGAGGACAGCACCTAAACCTTCAATAGATGCATCAGTGTGTACGTGGAACTCTTTCGTCCAATCATGAGGTTGCAGAATGGGTGCTTCTATCAAACACTACTTCAAAGTGTGAAAGGCTTTGTCACATTCGTCCGTCCAAGTAAACTCTGCATCTTTCCTCAGAAGCTTGTGCAAGGAAGTTGCCTTTGTTGCAAAGTGGGCTATGAACCGTCTGTAGTAACCCACATGGCCTAGGAATCCCCTCAACTATTTGAGGTTGGTGGGTGCTGTCAGAGCTGCGATCTTTTCAATCTTTGCAGGGTCTGTTGATATCCCTTGTGCAGAGACAATGTGGCCCAACAGAACTCCAGAAGAGACCCCAAAGATGCATTTTTCGGGGTTGAGGGAAATCCCATACTCCCGGCATCGGTCAAAGCATTGTTCCAGGTGTTTCCAATGTTCACGGATCAAACTATAGACACAGAAGTCATCCAAATATACCTCAATAAAGTCGTGCAGATGATTTTGAAATGCGGCCATCATGACTCGTTGGAAAGTAGCAGGGGCATTGCAGAGCCCAAATGGCATCACTCGGTAAGCGTAGGTCCCCCATTCTGTGGTGAAGGTTGTTTTGGATTGGTCTTCTTCTGTGATTTGGACTTGGTTGTATCCGCTGAATCCATCCAAAAGAGAATAAAGTTCATGTCCTGCCACTGTGTCCAACAGTTGATCTGTGAAAGGGATAGGAAAGTGATCCTTCTTTGTTTTGGAATTAAGCTTTCGGAAATCCACACATATGCGCAATTTGCCATTCTTCTTGGGTACAACCACGATGGGTGAAACCCATTCACTATTTGCCACTGGATAGATGAACTCGGCTTCCAGAAGCTTCAGCAGCTCCGCTTTCACCAATGTGGAATAATTCGGGTTCATTCGCCTCTGTCGTTGCCGTACTGGCTTGGCATCAGGCTCCAAGTCAATATGATGTTGACATATTGTGGGATCAATCCCCTTTAGGTCTTTGTAGGACCATGCAAACACGTCCAAATTTTCTTTCAACAAGTTGTACAAGGTTGACAACTCCTCTTCTGGGAGACTGCTACCCACCTTCAAGTGGCGTTCAGTGCCTTCCGCATCCACAAAAGTTAACTGCCTTTCACCTTCTACTTCACGGATGAAGGTCCCGCGGACTGCTTCTGGGTACAGATCCGACTCCTTCAAGGGAGTGGTGTCCTCTTCTGATGTCCCACTAGAACCAACTTCTTCTTTTGGTGGAGACTTAGGTTGCTCCTTAAGACGTTGGAATGGGATTAGAGCTGTTTCGGGTTTGGTGTCAAAATTAATTACCTCTTGGCTTGAAGACTCATCTTCTGAAGATGATACATCCAAGAACGTCACATAACAGGGACCCTCTGATGCCTGTTGGGTTTGTCGGACTGGTGCTTGTTGGCACGGTGCATCATCATCATTTTTCTTTGGCAAGGATAGGTTAGGATGGCATGAGCCACTGCTGAAAGACGGCTTGTTCTTCTTAATCCACGTCTTATAAAGGTTTTGCATATGAGAAGATCCATTTACCAGACCAAATGGTACCATCACCATTCTGTCCCATAGCATGAGCTCATCGGCTTCTGATGCTTCTGGAACTTCTTCCTCAAATGTATCCTCTTCAGGTGGGATAGATTCTTCTATTTCACTTTCATAATCTTCTTCGTCCATATCATATCCATCCTCTTCTGTCTCTGTCTCTGCGTCTGCTTCTGCTTCTGTTGCTGCTTCTGTCTCTGTAGGAGCTCTGTAACAGAAGAATAGATTCTCTGTTTCCTCTTCTGCCTCTGCCTCTGCTTCTGCTTCTGCTTCTGCTGTGACCATGTAACAGGGAGAGCAGTACATCCATGCTTCTATCTCACTGTCAGAAGTGATTTCAGAAGTCATTCCTGGTTCAGGCAGGAAGTATTCACCCATTGATAATGGCTTTGCATCTTTTGGAAGTCGGCTTACAGTATCCACTGTTAAGGAATGTGCCACTATTTTCTTAGGAAGGATTTGTTTGACAGCATCTTCGTCTGCTGATGTTCCATCTGTAGCCTCATTAGGGGAGTCAGAAGATAATTCCAAGGAGGTGGATCCATGTCCTTTTTGAGAACCATACAGTTTCAGCACCACTTTGTTGGGTCCTCTACCCAAGGTCAAGGTTCCTTTGAACCAATCCGTCCTTGCTCTAGCTTCAAAAAGCCATGGTCTGCCCAGTAACAGAGGATAGGATGTACCATAAGAGTTTGGCTTCACCACCAAATAGGTCAGCCAATAATCTTTTCCAGCCATTGTAGTCTTCACATAGGGAAGAATGCCCAAAGGCTTGATTCTACTCTGATCCACCAGTCTGATGAGCCATTGGGTTGGTTGCACACCTTGTAGGCCTAGATCCTTCATCGTCACATCCGTCATAATGTTTACTGATGAACCTCCATCAATCAGTGCATTTGCAATGAAGCAGCTTTCTATCCACACACCAGTCTCTGGAGTACCCGGATCTAGAAAAGCATTAGCCACATCCACTTCTTTGACAGGCTCTGGAGCCTTGTTGGACTTTGTTGCTGTTGAGGGAGCAATCCTTAAACCACGTATTCTTGTTAGTATACTTTTGAACCTTTTCCGGCAACTGGGAGACAACATCAATAATTGTCGGAATGTGAGGTTTGGTTTAAAGGTATCTAGATCTCTAACCAGATCGTATTCCTTAATAGGATCCACTGGCTTCTCTAAACGATTAGGGAATGGGGCAACACCCATTTTCATTTTCCCTTTTTCTGCCAACAGAGGAATTACAGGAACTTCCTCTGCCACTTGTGGCACTTCCTCCTCTTCTGTATCCTGGACCTCTGGTCCTGTCTCTGCAACTGTCTCTGTAACTCTCTGTGGCACTGTAGGGCTCTGTACGGCACTGTTAGGCTCTGTTCTGTTCTGTTCTTTTGGTGGAAGACTGAACTTCACTGTTCTGGCAGGAGGGTTATTTTCTTTCTGGGCAGGTGGTTCCTTCTGCTTTGCACGCGTGATGGCAGCAACTTCCAATTCCACTAAATTGGAGGTAGGCTCTTGGGCCTTGGCTGGACTATCAGTAGCACTGTTTTTCACTGGGGCTGGGCTTGGACAGTCTTTTGCAGTGTGGCCTTCTCCTTTGCATCGACTGCATAAGGGCTTGTAATCCACTGACCTTCGAGGATTTGGACAATTTGGTGAGATGTGTCCCTTTTCTCCGCATCTGTAACACTCCACTTCTGATCTCTGACCACCGCCAGACTGTCTTCCTCTGTAACTTTGGGAAGGAAATCTTCTGGGTCCAAAATTAGGACCAAACTCTCTAGGCTTGGGTCCAATATCTTGTGTTGTCATTTTGGATTCCAGCAGGTTGAATCTTGCGTCTTCTTCCTTCCTTCTCCTATCATGCATCTCCTTTAGAGAGCAAATGTCCTCTGTATGGTTCTTCCGCAAACAGTAGGAACAGAAGGCTCCAGGGATGGTTGGTTTCCGTGTACATTCAGTGGCTAAATGGCCTGCTTGATGACACTTACCACACCAAGTATTTGACCGCATCACATCTCTTCTTGCTCCTGCAACATTGGATATGCTAGCAGTATTCACTTTCAACGTCTGTAGCTGCTCTGTAATCACATCCATCAACTCCTTTTTTATGTTTGCAACTGAGTTGGATAAGTAATCCTTCAAGCTTTCTCCTCCGGACGTACTGGCAGGAGGGTTTTGAGGAGTCTCTATAATCACTGCATAAACTGGTTGGGCTGGTACAGAGGGGTCTTTGTTCTGGTTCTGATTTAGAGCTCCTGTTTGAACTGTTGGCTGTTGGCTCCAGTTGGTAGGGTTCCACTGTTGCTGCTGACTTGTCATTGAGGAAATTGGTTGGGACCATTGTTGTTGTGGTTGAACCATCATTTGAGGCATGGATTGTGGCCACTGTGGATTTGGTGCACTGTACTGTGATACTGGGGACATCTGTTGGTAGGGATAGGGAACAGTCTCTGCAACTGCATTTGGTGGGTACATCATTCCTGGCACCAGAGGAGGTAGGACTCCTCTTCCTGTATTCATCGCCAATCTAGCTTCCACTTCATCGTACAGTCTTGCACCTTCTGTTGCAGCTTGTAGTGTGGCTGGTCTTTGCAGCTCCACAAACTTACGGACTTCTGGTTGTAATCTTCTGAGAAACACTCCCTTCTGAATGCCATCATCTAGATTATGGTTAGTCCATCTCTTCAGGATGGATTCCATTCGTGAGACATAAGCTTCTACTCTTTCTCCAGAGGATTGACTTAGGTTCATAAATTCCTCTCGCATCCGCTCTTCAAAACCTTCACGCCTGAATTTAGTGAGGAAGGCCAACTTCAGGTCGTCCCATGTGCCAAAAGTTCCTGCTGCTTGTCTCTCATACCACTGAAACGCCGCGCCCTTGAAAGTGGCGGGGAATATTGCTAACCAATGCTCAGGGGTCCTGGCATTGTTAGCCACACACGCTACCATAAACTCTGCTACATGAAGATCAGGGTCTTCATTGTACTCTCCCTTAAAAACTGGCAATGGGACTACATTCGCTGGTCTGTCATCAATATTTCCAGGACGGATCTGGCTTGGAAGTGGACCTCCAGCAGGAGGAGGAAGGGCTTGATGTGCCATTGGGACTTCTGTAAGGAGTTCCACAAGGGCGTCAAAGGCGGCTTCTGCTGCGAGCTCGTTCTCAGCCTTGATTTTTGCTTTCTCTCTTCTCACGTACCTCTGGACTCGTTCTAACGCTTGCCTTTTTATTGCGTCATTCATCAGGGGGTTGGCTCCACTATGTTGTTAGTGCTCCACAGAGGGTTAACAGAAGGCTTCAGTCTCTGGAGGACTCTCTTGCCAACATTTCTTCTACTTCTTTCTTTTCAACGTCCCTGAATTCGGCTTTCATGCCACTGCACAGAGGAAGGTATTCGGTTCTGAAGGTGTCAAAATGCATACGTTTGAGCATTGTGGTGGTGCCATCATCATAGTAATGCTAGCTTCTGATGGTTTCAACAGTGTATGTTGTGAAAAACACTTTGTCTACCAACTTCTAGTGGGTTGCTAATTGAACAAACAGAAGATTATCAGTACACCAAGCATCCCATGTATCTTGCTGTTGAGCGTCCACGAACAAATTCCAACTCTTTTCCTTCTTGTCTTTGTGAACCTCTACAGACCAAGACTCCTGAAGCTTCTTCACAATCTCCCACTTGATGTTGTCTGGAAACTTCTCAATGAATGCCAAATCTTCCATGGATGTTCATTCTCTCTGTTTCTGCTCTTCAGTTTGTTCCCAAACAGTTTGCCACCAAGATGCAAGTTTCTACTGCTTCAATAGGAAGAGGAAACTGTCCACCACATAGAGCATGCATCATAATGGTGATGTGTTTCCGCCATTGTGGGATGAACTTCTTGTGGAAAGTGGCTTTGATTATGAGGAATTCCAATTCTTCATTGGAAGAAGGAACTTTACAAACATCCATTGAATTCTTCTCTTCTTGGCAATGCCATTTCCTTCATTTTCAGCCTCTTCTGATGCTTGTTGATGGCAAGTTTCCCCGGCTGCGCACCAAAAACATGGAGCCCCGAGAGGAACACCAAGGAAAAGGGAATTCTCTTGCAAGAAAATCTATCTTGTAACATCAACAAGCTTGTTTATCATGTTTCATATTATCACAATGAAGAAAAGAACACCAGGCACAACAAATCTTCATGCAGTATCATGTAGATCTCCCACGGTTTTTAATAGAATCAACCATATTCTTCAACATCTTCACAAAATCCATCAATAGAACAAAGAAAGCAAAGAAGTACACCATCTTGAAATGGAAATACATCACATAGTATTCAACTTCAATATCTTCATAGTCTTCTCTCTCAATCTCTCATATACAATCACTCTGTTTGAGTAGAATTGGCTATCTCTGACTCTCTCTCTCTCTTTCCATCAATAATACATCATCTCCTCACTACAATCTCTCAAAATCACTCTCAATAATCACTCTTAGGTTGTGGATACCCCTCCCAAGAGGCATGTTTGATATGAAAAGTCACCAGAGCCACTACAGTGTCTCTTCACAGCTCACTACTATCACTTCACTCTAGTCTTCTCTTGAGTCTTCAGCAGCTACTTCTTCCACTTCTTTCAGCTCTTTTGTACTTGTATTCACCTCTTTCCAAGGCTAGAAAACTTTCCCAAAGTCACACATACATTCCATAGAACACTTACAGAAGCATACAGAACAGTCTACAGAACAGTACCAGAACAGCTACAGTACAGAACAGAACAGAGACAGAACAGTCTACAGAAGCTCTACAGAAGACCTACAGAAGGTCATCAAAACCTCATAACTCATTCTCAAATCATTCCAAACTCTCACAAAACATTCAATAAGCTTTCACAATATCTCATTCTTCATCAATCAATACTCATTCCCTCCTTTCAGAAGACAATCAGAACAAAACAGACCAAAACAGAGCAAAACAGAAGGTATACATAACCATTCAGAACCTATCAGAACATCACAGAACCATCAACAAACATCATGAACTTCCAAAACACAATCAATATCATCTAAAACACTCTCAAACCACTTCCAAATCAACCAATCATCCCATAAAATCAACCATTCAGCTCTCAAAAACAACAAAAATCATCCAAAAAACAAGTCATTTCAACACTCAACATGGTGATATAGAAGTATGCTATCTCTAGAAGTTGTTATTATACCCATTTTTATGGTGCTATAGAAGTATGCTCTCCACATGTCCATGATCCAATGAGTGGTGCACTTATGTCTCACAGATTAAATCCTCCTCTCAAGGGCTAGCTTGAGGCAATGAGACCAACTGATCTAGAGGATGCTTTAATAAGAGCACAACCATTGGTGGACATGCTTCCCAAGCAAAACAGTAGGTTCAATTAGAATAACAATAGGTTTTCCTATCCCAAGAGGTCTTGAGTGAGCTATCAATAGGGGAATAATAATTAGAGCCACATAAATCTTGTCAACATTGCCGGGTTCCACAGTAACAATGACATGAACAATAGAAATAGGAGAAATGACCCATATTGCTTCAAGTGTAATTAGCCAAGCTCAAAGTCCTAACAATAGAGTAAATGCCAACACCAACATTAATGCTCCTTGTAATCCTCCAAGACGAAAAAAATGCAAGAGCTAAGGATGTGGGCATGGAGCAAGATGTGGAGCTAGGTGGGGCGCAAGATGTAGAGTTCAAGCCTGTGCAAGTGCCGTTGTGATTGATGAAGTACATTCTTTATTAGAAGATGAAGTTGAAAGAGGTACCATCCATGTAGTTGTTACAAACCGAGATGTTGTGTGATAATTATCTATCTTCCAAATTTTAATAGAAAACCAAGGTACTCATTTTTGAATCTTCATTGATTGCGAAGCTAGCCACTCATTTTTTTTCCCTAAATGTGTGAAAAAGTTGAAGCTAAATCCAAAAATTACTTTTGTTCTCACCTTCTTTGATGATATTCTTACCTATTCCAAGGAAAAGAAAGATCATCCAAGTCATGTTCAAAATTTCTTGGAGATTTTCTACACAAACAAGCTCTTTGCCAAGAAAAAGAATGTGTATTTTTCAAAAAGAAAATTGAGTATTTGAGATTCATTGTCTCAAAGGATGAAGGCACTACAATGGATCTTGCAAAGGCCAAAGATATCCAACATTGGCTATAACCTCAAAACATTAGAGAAATCCAAGGATTTTGGTACCTCACAAGGTGGTACATAATCTTTACCAAAGATTATTCATTGATATCTAGATCACACCGGGTTGCTCAAGAAGTAAGCTAAGATCATATGGATGACATAAGAGTGGGGAAGCTTTGATAAACTAAAGGAATGCCTCACTATTTCTCCCATTCTAAAGTTCCCAAACTTCACCAAGGATTATCTTTATTGATTCTAATATTATGGCCCTTGGATGTTTTCTTACCTAGAAAGGATGACCATTAGCATAATCTTCTTACAAGCTCAAATCCTATGAGAAGAACTACACCATGCATGATCTAGAGATTTTGGCAGTCATTCATGCTTTGAAACATTGGTGTCACTATTTTCTTGGCAAAAGATTTACACTTCACTGATTGCAAAAGTCTGAAGTGGATTTTCACCCTGCCAGAGGAGATGGATTGAAGTTCTCCAAGAATTTGATTTTGACATCAAGTTTCACCATAGGAAGGACAATATATTCCTTGCTACAGGAAGAGTCCATTGGCAAAAGGATTTATTGCAAGTCTAATAATCTTGTTTTGGAGGTAGTAGTCTTTGAAATCCTTTATGATTCTATCTACCTCAAGATAAAGAGGACTATCCAAGTCGGGGGAGAAAGTATAAAGGAGAAGGCCAAGTATAAAATTACCACATTAAAGGAGGGTTTGTATATTACTACCATTGGTTGTATGTGCCTAACAATTAGGATCTTAAAAAGCAGATCCTATGGGAATGCATGACAATCTAGTAGTTGGACATCCCGATTATGCAAAGATGGGAAATTTTGTGAGAAAGAACTACCATTGGCTAGGGATGAAAGGCTAATATATCAAGATGTGTGCCACTAAATTGATTGCTTATTATGCATTTTCTATTTAATAAATTCATGTCAATAAATTAATGAATCACTTTTCTTCTTTAAGTGTTGATGATGATCTAGCATGGTCATGAGACCATTTAGAGACCAATATTCCTAGTGCATCACTTAATGGGGTGATCAGAGCACTGTGACAAGGATATCTGGTATAGGCAGTACAAGTTATGAAGGGGGAAAGAAGTGATTGCCAAGTGCAAGAGTGTACACAAGAACCAAGGAGTTACACATAAATGAAGATGGATTAAGTTCTAAGAAGAGGAAGTGCATTAGCATTGTGCATATGTATTTATGTGTGCATCCGGGGACACCTAGGAATGATTACTTGTGTGTAATGAGCATTGCATTCATTTGCGATCATCCTCTCCCTTACAAGTCAAGGTTTAAGGTATTTTCTTTCATTAAGAAAGACAAGAGAGGTAATTCTCTCACTAAGAAAGACAAGAGTCGTGATCCTCTAGAAGTGAGGAGAGAAGTGATTTTCTCTTTCTAAGGTCTAAAAAGACACAAGCTTTTGTGTGAAAGTCAATCTTAAGGTTGAGGCCCAAGGCAATTTAATGAACTCTCCTTAAGGTGGTTGCATGGACCACAAGTTAAGAGTACAATTTGAGAAGCTATTCTTTTTAAAAAAGACATGGTGAATCCATTTTTAAAATATATCGCGAGAGAAAGATGATCTCAAAAAACGGGCCACCTAGATCATCAGAAACAGCGAGATATACAACTTTTATGCTGGGCGTTTTTTCATCCAAACAACACAAAGAGAGATATCTCGAAATTAGTGCTCCAAAGTAGGTCCTGGAACAACCACATCTTACATGAAGATCAACTCAAGTCTCCATCCAAGAAGAGAAGCTCTGGAAAGCCTATAAAAGAGAAGGCTCTCCTTGGGTGTGAGAGAGGAAAAGGAAGCATCATTTTGCATGCATCGAAGAGGAGAAGAGAATATGCAAGTGCTGCGGAAGCTCTGCTGAAATCAAGTGTTGTGGAAGCTCCGGTGAAATCAAGTGCTGCGGAAGCTTTGCTAAAATCAAGTTCCAAGAGGAGAAGAGAAGGTCCAAGTGCTGTGGAAGCTCTACTGAAATCAAATGCCAAGAGGAGGGCCCTACACATATTGTGTAGGAGAGAAGGAGACTCAAGAAGGATCAAAAGGTGCCAACTTCCAAGTTGTGCAAGTGTTAGCCGGTTGTATACCATGCAAGGAACCATGATCTTGTTTCCAAGATCTACAAGTAAGAACTGGCTTATGTGTAACGGAGGAGCTTGCTCCTTGTCAATAATATAACTCCACAAGGGGGGGACTGGTCTATCTTCCAGTCCCTAGTGTATTGCCAATTTCTCTACCTCTCTCTCTCTCTACATCTTTCTTTTCTCTCATCTATTCTCCCTCTGTGCCAGCATAATATTTGCCATATATATTTTAAGTATATAAGAAAGTCAAGCGTGTATCTCAGATTTTATAACAGATGTGTAACTCAATTTTTGAGTTTCCAGCAAGTCAAAGATGAAAGGATCAAGCTACTAGGAGAGCTTCATCTGCTTGCCATACCACAAATGAAGTGGGAATACATTCATGGTTCATCTTCCAATTAAGCAAGGAGGATAGGACCAAATTCTAATGATTGTCGATATGCTCACAAAGGTTGCACATGTCATTCCTATAGAAACTACTTTGAAAGGATCTGAAATTGCTAAATTGTTTATCAAATAGATATTTCGGTTGTTGCATGTGTTGTCAAAGAGGATAAACAGGTTGGAAAAAGGACAAAGATTCATTGTTCACTTTCAAATTTTGAACAAGTCTCTTTTAACCTATAAGTACTCAATTTTGTTTAAGTACAGCCTATCATTCTCAAATTGATGGGTTAGAATAAAAGAGTCAACCAAGGAGGACATTCTAAGGACTTATTATAGTAGATAGCCAGAGAAATGGATTAAGCACCTACCTCTAGTTGAGTTTGCCTACAATACTTTGTATTGGCAAACTATTGCTATGATTATTTTCCAAGCATTATATGGGTGAGAGTACCTATCCCCTTTGAATTTCTCCAATCTAACCCTGAGGGTCAAAGCATCCAGGAAAATGTTAGAGGGACATGGAAGATCAAACCAATCCACTAGGATATTAAAGTAGTTGAAGATAATCACAAGGCCTATGCAAATCCCATGATAACTCCCTATACTTTCAACGAGTGAGACATGGTTTTCTTAAGAGTCCAACTAAAAAAGAGTCCTTTATCCCTCGACAAATTCAAGAAACCCAATCCAAGGTACTGTGGAGCCTACAAGATTGTCAAATGTCTTGGTAGGAATGCTACAAGCTAGAACTTTTGTCTCATCTCAAAGTGCACAATGTATTTCATGTAAGCCTTCTAAATCCTATATCCCTAACCCTAATCATGTTTTGGATTATAGAAAAATGGTACTCAAGGAATTCTAGAATTACAACTTGATAGAATTATAAATTAGCAAGAAACCTCTTAGAAGTTGTAATCTCCATAAATACCTCATTTAGTGGAGAGACTTCTTAGAAGAAGATGCAACATGGATCGAGGAGTCCATTCTCAAGAGAGATCACCCTGAGTTTCTCTTAAGATGAGGACATCTCGATTTCTCTAAGGGAAAGAGGATGTAATATGACAATTCTCTTATTACAAAGCATATCAATATATGCTTTTTTGAAAGTAATACTATGCCAGCTATTTCCAAGAGTGTCAATACCTTTAATATTCATACACTCCACCCTCCAAGGCACAACCTGAAGGTAGGATATGCAATCGATATCAATATTTAAAATTGAAATCAAGATCTTTCACACTCAATGCTAAGAGAGGTGCTAGATGAATGTTAATTCATATTTCCACTACATATTAAGAGGGTATCCTTGTACAAATAAATTATTTTTAATACTTGGAATAATGAAACTTGAGTTTTGATTCAATAAACTAAGATGGAATATAAAATTAGGTTTGAAATATCCACCTTTATTTATAAAAATCCCTTACACATTTATCAATAAAAGGATTTTATCTATGGCACTGAATTGAGAAGTTGACAATAATCAATCATTCCAATTAAATATTGGACTTAAGGGGATTGTTGATGACCCATGTTGGTAATTTCTCAATGTGAATGGGATCAAGTGGTTGAATATGATTAGAAGAGGAGTGCTTTGGTGAACTAAAACTTAGACACAGTTGAAAGATACTGATGAGAATTGTAGAGAGATCAAAATATATTGCTTTAAATGTTGGATTTACTAGTTATTTTCTAAAAACTTGAGTGTTAAATATGTAAAGCTTCAAATGTATGAGAGGATATCAGCTTCACATGCAATAATGATTATATCAACTATATGTTGAATATGGAAATTAAAGCTTTATAATTGTACAAGGACATAAATAGCATGTGTATACACAATGATAAGCATCATTTAATAGTTTATAGCACATCAATCCACTCTCAATTGGAATGGCTCTTTTAATGTTTTTATAGCATATTAATCCACACTTAATTGGAATGGCACTTGAAGTGTTCTTATGGCATATCAATCTACTCTTAATTGGAATGGTGCTTTAAATACTTTTCACTCTTGATCGAGTATTACTATTTATTTAGTATCTTATTGTTTGGATGAGTAAGTGTGGTTTTATACATATAATGGGAGCTTATAAGTTGTCTCTATGTAGTAAGAAACTTCATCACTTGTTTTAAAACGTTGTTACTTATACAAATTTATTTTTAAGTGAGTGAAGACAAAGTCAAAAGCATAATGGAGTTGCATTAATATTCATACATGAAGCCTTATGATAGAAAATAGTGTTATTAACGTACTTGATGTTACAAATTCTAACATTGCAACAAATTCACATGATACACTCAAAGTATTTAGAGGTTTACTAATCCCATGAAATAAGGAGTTGAACCAAAAAATCATTATAGGAAACTAGGATTAGCTAAAAGGAAAGAAGAGTCCATAATAAATGACTTTTTAATGGTGGCAAAAATTTTTAATGCAACTTCCACCATTTATATTTTGCATCTAAAAAGTTTCAAATGTTGTGCAGGACATGATATAAAATTATAATAAGCTCTTTACATATTCAATTTGCAATGAGTTGTTGTCCATGATCTCGAGTCCATGATAATCGAGTTCCAAAGTGATTGTTGTACAAAGCATTTCAATATCTTACACTTGCAAGTTCAATACTTGTGTTTGTGTTTGGAGACAAGTACATACACAAGTATGTGCTTTGAAAAAAATTTGTCATTCCTATATTTGCTCAATTTTCATTAGAAAATGGATAACACCCATAGAAGATCTTATCTCATACTCATTTCATGCATTGTCTTTTGACATCCACAAAATTGGCATTTTCGCATTTTGGAGATGACTCTAAGAATTGACAATATTTTTGTGCCATCACAAATTTCATTTATGCAACTTTAACATTGAGATAAAAGAGAAAAGGAAATCACAAACTTTCATAAGTTTAAACACACGAATGAGAAAATACATCCACGCTTGTTTCATGCCCTCAACTTTCCTACATTGTTATAATGAAGCTTTCCCTATTGCATTCTCTCAAGTTTGTCACCATGGCTTCTCATTTACTCTTGTTGGTCCTCACTATATCCTTGCTTCTTTTCCTCTTTCCTTATGCATTTCAGACTCTTCATCCAAGTGGAAACAGATTACTAGCTATGGCAAAGAAGATCGATACATCTGAAATACAATATTCCATGTATAACCCCCCAACAAGTACACACCTGGCTTGTTCTAGTTGTGAAGGAAAGAATATGTTGTCTACAAATTCTTCCATGTCGCCCAAAAATTGTCCCAATGGCAGAAAAGAAGAAAGGCATTGTCATGGTGAGGGAGTACAAGATTTCAATTACCAAGGTCAATCATGTGAGCTAGGCAAAGGTATTAGTTCACATCAATTAGCAAGAACTCCCAAACTAGTTGGTGAAACTTTTGTGACTAGGCAATTACTTCAAGAGAGTGCGACTCCTCCTATTGAATCAAGCCCCGATGAAGAATCTCCTCCTGAAGGGGGTAGAAGACCAAGACGAAGACGATATCCCTATGGCGGGTCACCCGGGATGCGATATGCACCTCCTATGCAAGAGATATCACCACCACCACCACCACCACCACCACCACCTCCTCCTCCTCCTCCTCCTCCTCCTGCTGAAGCGGGTAGAAGACCAAGACGAAGACGATATCCCTATGGTGGGTCACCGGGGATGCGATATGCACCTCCTATGCAAGAGATATCACCCCCGCCACCACCACCACCACCACCACCTCCTCCTCCTCCTCCTCGCCCACCACCACCTCCACCACCTTCACCTTCACCTTCACCACCACCACCACCTCCTCCTCCTCCACCGACACCAACACCTCCTCCCCCTCCCCCTCCTCCTCATAGGCGTCGTAGACCTATTTATTATCCTCCATCACCTATAATTTGCCGAGACCAATATTATCACATGTCATGCATAAGGCTTTACTTCCAAATTGATCACTTCTGTGTCCAACATTGGCATCTCCGCTTCATTGCACCTAAATACATACATGCCCACTGCTGTGGAAGCTTTAGAGCTTACTCACTAAAGTGTCGTGGTAATAACCATGAACGTGACAAGAATGATGATCTAGCATACCAAGTACATGACAAAACAAATGAGCCTACATATTATCATGAAGAAGTCGAAAATATCAAGAAAGCCTATGTTGGGTTGCAAAAGCCTGGCAGAGGCACTCTTAATCAAGCCAATCCTACTATCAACAAGGATAATAATAATAAACAACATGATGTCAATGAGAATCATACCTTGGATGATAGCCTCTCAATCAGCTATGGCACTCTCTACAGACGTTGCAAAGACTACAATTATTGTGGTTCCTATAGGTAGGCAAAAGATATTTGGTTTCAAATTATGAGACATTTGTTTGCCAATAAAGATTCAACTAATCATGCTAATTATGTTGTATGAAGGTATGGATTTGTAACCCTTAGTCTTAGACGGGGAATTAGTTCTACCATTTTAAGGAAAATATACTTTTAGTTCATATTCTCTTTTATGTGTCATTTAAATCTACAATAAATGTTATCCTACCTTTTGAAAGTCAATTACCACAATTCCTCAAAAACTCTATTTAATTCAATTCAAAAAAATCTTCACTATAAACATCTAACAAAACAAGGTGATGGCCTTCATCATGAAGCAAGTTGTAGGAAATGGGTAAGCCCTAGTAGAATTGTCATATAACAAGCAATCAAACAAGGAAACAAATATTGCAATTTGAACTGGAAGCCAATATGGGCATTTTAAGCATCAAATAAGACTTGAAAAGTTGGGGTAGAATCTCAAAATGAAGTCAAATAATAATAAAGATGAAGACTTTTCTAGCCCCTATCAAGTTTTTATTGATAAAATTTAAACAATTATATATGTATTAAGGCCATTGAGAACATGATCCAACAAGATAGCTAATCATTTTGATCAAACAAATGAGTATTCCCAATGAGTAAGATGTGTGTGGATGGATGTGCACATACGAGTGGAAGTGTTTATACATGTTTATAGTTTATCTACTACATTTTTGTTTATTCATCATTAAAAATCAATACATGTGAACATGTGTGTGTGTTTGTGTGTGATTATATTGGATGCACAAATATTATACATATGTATAGACAGATTTAGATAAGAGGTGGGCATGCACCTAGGATTCCTTCTCCATCAAACAAAGGTGCTCCTTTTTAAGATTCACAACTCATATAGATGTGGAGGATGACAAGGTTAAGGGGTGGTTGCATAGGTTTGGCCTATGGAAATTTGCATGCCTAACTTGGCAAAACTAGATGGGAAATCTATATGTGGGGATCTAGTTGGACCAACTACAACAATCAAGGAACAAAGTTGTAGGTCGTGTGGATTTGACAACTAATCTCATAGCTAAGATGTCTCAAGCATCTCTAAATGATTGGCCTAAGGCCTTGAAATCAAGTTGATGTAATAACTAAAGAATTTGGGGAGCCAAGAAAGCCAATGAATGTGTACACCCCCTGCATTATCTTAGTTTGATAAAGGACCATCTTAGGTGGTTTGTGGAAGAGGTGATGCTACTGATTAAGATAGATTCTATTTACTAGATCAAAGGCTACAAATTAGTGGACTTGAGCATAAATTGCAATCCAAAGGTCAATAGGTGATGTAACTAAAATAGAAAAACAATTGTTTCTCATAGGATAATGCAAAGATTAGGGTGTTAATAAAGTTATTCCGAGAATGGAGAGAAGAAATGGTAGAGAAGGTTCTTAGGTAAATGGAGCTTGTGACACAATAAACTGAGATGTTGTGTGTGGGTAGAAAGTGAGATGGTTATGAAGTGATAGGCACCACTATTGCAAATTGAAAAGCAATTTTTGCAAGATTTAGAGATTGAGACCAATGGAGCAATGAAGTGGAGGAGATGAAACAAACTTTGTTATGATAGGTTGTTGAAGCATGGTTAGATATTACATCCCATTTGGTGATGGTAGTATAGATGCCATGCGTGTTGAGAAATAGACAAATGATGTATGCTCCAAGAGGAGCTGTCCTGAATCCCATATGCACAGTGAGGAGAGTGGAACAACTCAAAGTCTATAAAGCATTGTACTTGACTATGAAATGAATACAATATCATGATGCTTTGTACTTTCAGTTAAGTGTCTGTCATTGTCGATTCTACACAAGATTGTGTTTATGAGTCCAAGCTAATCTATCTTGGAACCTAATTCACTTGTGTAATAGTTTGTCTCTACTTGTCCATGTCATTATGAGCTTGGTTTACATCTTTGATCCACCATAGCTTGTGTCATGTCCTAGATCCACATCGTTCAACATAGTATCAGAGCCCAGTTGGGCATGGCACAGCTCATACTCTGAATCTCTAGTCTCTCTTCACCTCTACTGATCTCTAACCAGCTCACATTCAGCTCATATCTCCAGTTTCAACTTCAAATCTCAGTTGGACCTTATGGCAGCCATAGCCAGACTGCATCTACCCACCTTGGAGCACTTGGATCTCTCTCTACGGGCCATATCTTCAAGTGAATCCTTCTGGAAGTATCTTCCCTTGCTCCAGGTGCTTCAGCCTATCACATCGGATGGTGACATTAGCATCCACAGCAGGCAGCATTGCGCAATCTGCAGAAACGGCGCAGTCTGCAACTGCGTGACGTTTCGTACAGCTGCACGCACAACACGCAGCGCAATCGACGCAGCCACCATAGGGCTTTTGTAGCCCATGAGATAAGCTTCATGGCCATGTAAAAAGTTCTGAGAATGATCAAGTGTGTAATCCACATAGACCAAAAAACCAGGCTGCTACAGAAACCCTAATCTAGGAAGCCATAGCCATCAAGGTCCAAGCTTACTTTTTTCTTCAAATTCTTATTCCCTTCAATCTAGGGGACACACTGCCACTCTTATCTGAGTCTGAACTCAGTTCCCAGCAAGATTAACACTTTAGATCAACAAGCAAAAAGAAGATCAAGCATCGACATTCAATACTAAGCTCAAGAATAGTATCTATTGATACTCAACTAGTGTCAGTTGACACTGATATACTTGTGATACTTCACAAATCTCCCTTGCCGGTCTTTTTTTTTCCCAGTAAATTGGAGCTGCTCAACATGGCAGAGCTTGAGCAAATAGCAAAGTTCAATGGAGAAGGCTTCCATGCCTGGAAGGAAAAGACCATGTATCACCTAATGCGGAAAGACTTGTGGGACCTGTTTGAAGATGATGCAGACAACAAGAGGGAAGATGATGAAGACGGGTTTGTTGAAGAAGACCAGTTCAAATCCAAAGAATGGAAGAAGATGAATAATAAAGCACTAGGCATCATTTCCTGGGGATTAAGTGATGATGTGTTACATCATATATCTGGCATTAGAAATGCTAGAACCGCCTGGGAGGAACTTGATAGAATGTTTGGTACTCAAGCAAAGAATTCAAAGGTAAAACTTCTTATGCAGTTTTATAAACTGGATATCAAAGACAATGCTTCTATGACTATACACATTAATAAGTTTAAGAGTTTAAAAACTCAGCTTGCATCTCTTAAAAAGAATATTGATGAAGATGAAGCAATAGCCGTACTGCTTGCAACAAGTGTAAACAAGGATCCATATGAGAACCTTGTGTCCACTCTAAGTAATGTTCCGAGTCTCTCACTCAAAGATATTGAGCACTCACTGCTTGATGAAGAAAGCAAGTTTAAAAGCAAAGATGTAAAAGAAACTAGCCCAAGGGAAAACCTCTTATACACTAGAGGAGCTACTGGACCCAAAGGGAGAGGTCGAGGATTCAACACCGACAACAGGAATCGGATGACATGTCATTACTGTGGTAAAACTGGCCATATTGCCAGTGAATGCTTCCACAAGAAAAGAGCACAACAGATGCAGAATAACCACCACCAAAATCAATTCATGAATGAAGAAGAAGAAAAAGATACTTCTGTTACCATCAACAACTATGACAAATTGTTTTAAAGAATATGTTTCCCTTAGTGGATTTGATTTGTAAAACCCTTGCCAAGATGTAAAGTCTCAAGCTTTAACTTGACTAGGCTGCCTATGAGCTAGTCTTCCGGGCCATGTTATCATGTAGGGGGGCCAAAAGCCAGCAAGTGGAGGGACTCATCATTTGAGGGGGGGTGTTGAGAAATAGACAAATGATGTATGCTCCAAGAGGAGTTGTCCTAAATCCCATATGCACAGCGAGGAGAGTGGAACAACTCAAAGTCTATAAAGCATTGTACTTGACTATGAAATGAATACAATATCATGATGCTTTGTACTTTCAGTTAAGTGTCTGTCATTGTTGATTCTACACAAGATTGTGTTTATGAGTCCAAGCTAATCTAGCTTGGAACCTAATTCACTTGTGTAATAGTTTGTCTCTACTTGTTCATGTCATTATGAACTTGGTTTACATCTTTGATCCACCATAGCTTGTGTCATGTCCTAGATCCACATCGTTCAACAATACGAAATTCTTAAGGGTTCTTTTGGTTTTGAGAGTATGGAGATGATCATGTAGGAAAAGTCACACCTAGAGCATGAATTGTAGGATTTGAAGTAGCAATTTCAAGAAATGTAGTAGCAATTAGAACGAATTAAAGTTCATAAATAGGAGGCTAAAGAATTTGTGGAAAAATGGTGTTAGATCAGCATGTGAGGAGACTATTGAAATTGTTCCTAACATTCTAGGTTATGCATAAAAAGAAGTTGTAGGTGCTAAGGAAGTACATAGTTTAGGAATGTAGAATTTCATGAATTTAAAATATGCAAGTGGAGCAAAGTGTAACTGGATCTCGGGCAATGTGGGTTGTAGTGCCATACCATGGTCTTGTTATTTAATAATTTCATCAGTTTTCATTACTTTTTTATGGAATTATATTTCATTCTAGTTCCCACATATTTTGTAATGCTTTAGGTAAGCAAATGCACAATAGGGTTGCAAGTACTCCTAGTATTACGTCTAGGCTCTACTTGTAACTACTAGTTGGTGCGACTCATTTAAGGGTGTAAGGATTTGGGTGGGGCTTGACTAGTAGCACATAGCCATAATATGCATTTATCTTAGAGGGAGGTTAGTGGATTCGAGTCTTGGCTAACCAAGAGGCAATGCCAAGTGTTAGGTTTGAAATTGCTGCACCTTTACCTTAGCATGTAAGGAGTAAGCACCTAGGAGTTAGTATAAAGGAACTATCAAAGCATACACCGCCTTTTCATCTCAAGAACTATTAGCAATCATGATTATCATGCCTTGTCATCTTCTACATGTGAGCCTCAGTCTGAGTTAAATGAGAACTTTAGGAGATTTGACTTGTGTGTCACTTGTTTTTGATAGAGGAGGTACCTCAACCTAGAGCAGTTCTCCTCTAGTTGGGATTTTGTGTGGATTTCCCTTTCGTCGAGATTTTTCTATGCTTGTATGACATTTTTCCAACATTAAATGTTGGTTGGACATGTTTTGGGCCCTCACATGCAGGTTGGCTAGTTTTTTAAGGGTTTGGCTATATATAGCCCCCAATTGGCCAGTCCTTGGTATTCTTCAGTCTTCCCTTTAGCAACTGCACACTTTAACTCTATTATCTTCCTCTGTCTCCAGTGCTTTTGTCATCATCACGTTGATCTGGTGCCCTCACTTACATTGTGTGCTACATGTAGGGATTGATTAGTCCATCCTTCTTTTGTATTCAGCATTTGTTCCTTGTTTAGTGTGGATTTCTTTCCTCTTTTCTTGTTGTCTCTCTTTTTCCTTTGTCTCTGTGTTTGTGTTTCCTTTCTTATGCGCACTACTCTCACAAGAACAATGTTCCATTCTAATGTCTTTTGCATATGTGAATAAATGCAATGTGATATTGATCATGAAAAAGAAGTTATTTACCATAGGTATCTTGTTAAATTTAAGAATCTTCTAGTTTAGGAATCCCAATCAATAGTAGTCAATGCTTTGTGCTCCTACTCCACTTTATTCTTAACACTATCTTGTCACTAGAAACTAAGAACAATTGCTTTCTCACTTAGAGGTATGTTACCAGGAGGCACTAGCTAGAAGGATGAGGAGGGATGATGGTGTGCAATGGTTCTTCTCTATGTGATAGGGCATGTTCTCAAGGGGATGCTAGCCTTAGATGATTCTCTCTTGGGAAAAAGGTTGATGGAGATGTTTGTCATTTTGGGCTTGATATTGGCTTTTGTGTACATGGGTGATTCCATTAGAGGGTGATTGCATAATTTATACATTAAACAATACTATCATTTACATGTCTAAAGTGTTCTTGTTGCCATAACTCATTTTCATAGTCAATGCCCTTGGAGTATCCCTTGACTATTATTATGTGAGCAATAGTTGTTTACTAACTACTATTTTTAGTGTTGACAAAAAATTGTTTATTTATATATTCTTATATTGATTTTATTTGGTCTTAAACTTGACTGACATTTGGAGATAAGTGATGAATATGTTTGTGGTGTTGGGCTAAGCATTCATAGTAACTTTGATTATATTTTATTTATTTATATTTTTTGGTGCCATTGAGATTGCATATTTTAAAAGTGCACTAGTGGATTTATTTATATTTTATGGTGCCATTGTGCATATTTTAAAGCTGCACTGATGGATTTATTTTTATGGTTTCATCAAGATTATTTATTTTTATAAGGCACCTAGCCTTATAAAGGCTAGGTAGTGGATTATCTTCATAAGAAGTGGATATTATTGTTGTTCTTGAAAGGCACTTTACCTTAGAATTAAATTATTCATTTGATATATAAAGCTCTTTAAAACTTAGGTGATTTGTTAAAAGTAACATTATAAAAATCTTTCTATTGTTTTTGCTAAGGCCTATTTTGGGCACAAGCTATTCCAATTCATCCAAATACATGCATTGAAGAGATCCCTCTCATTGCATGATAGGAGATTGTACACAGTCTTGTGTCGTGCACTCTCATCTCATACTTTCTTGCTTTGTTTTGTGGATTCATCTCATTTTGCGGTAATCAAGTGTAAGCTATGGCGAGATCTGATAGTACCATGGTGATGATAGTGAGTACAATATCTATTCTTTTTAAGTAAATATTTGATGACACCAAAAGAAGCATAAAAACAAGGCACAAAAATGTCCATGCATATATCACAATTTTATCTTTTGTAAAAAAGATAACAAGTACATTGTTACAAAATCACCAAAAAGAGATAGAGACATGAGGGGGCCACATCCACATCCACATCCACATCCACCATCATAAATAAATGATATACACAAAAGTGTTACGTGCATGCATTTGTGAAGGGTAGGAATACTCAAAATTAAAGGCCAAAGGTCTTATGATATCAAATGTGTCAAAGTTTCAAAGAAATAATAGAATAAGAAGGGGTGTGCTTTTTGGGGAAGAGGTGGGGTGGAGTGCACGAATGGTTATGTGCCTCTTTCCCTTCCCTCTCTTCTACGATCGCATATTCTCCTTTTTGGTGGTGCAAAAAGTTGTTCTCTCTCCTCTGTCTTTTGTGCAGAAATTCTTATTTTCCCTTTTGTTCTTGTATAATGGTTGAAGCTATGGATGAAGATGATGAAGATAACAAATCAATTCATTATTAAGTGGAAGATTTATGGTTTCTTTTCAGTTTTTGAGATTAATGGCTCAGCCATGTGCATAGATTTTGCACGCTTCTACCTTGGTTTCATGTTCATTTCCTGCCGTGGGAGGGTTGCTGTCATTTTTGTGCGTAGCCGGGGAAGAAGCTGATCTCAATAACTACAACTTGAGAGAGATTGTGTGACAACAAGAAATGTTGATGCTACACTAAAATGAGAAGCTGGTGGCAGACCAACAGTATCAAGAAGAAGAAAGGGTCATGATAAACTTCTACTTTATTATTGGAATATATGATAGGAGATGGCCCAGGGCAGGATAAGGTTTAAATAGGTTTTCATGGCGGAGAGAGAAGAAAAAGAAAGACAATTGCAAACAACAGAAGGACCGCAGCCCTTTCTGGCCCTTTGTGTGCTCAAAGGGGTTTTGATAATTACACTCTACCTTAAAGATTAAAGAGAGAGAGGAGGAGAATTCTACATGGCCGTCTCTTCCTCCTTCACAAAAGCAGGAGACATTCAAAATAATCCAAGTTGCAAACTGGTTTTCCTCCAGGAGACAAATGGAAGTTGAGGCTATCAGTCAAAAGAAAAAGCAATAGGAGAAAAAGAAGAAAGAAGAATAGAAAGAAGGAAAATGCAACAGTAATAACAGGACGAGATGGCACGAGGATTCCCTTGGCCATAGAGAGAATACCGAAGAAGAAGAAGAAGAAGAAGAATACTTCTTCTCCCTTCCTCTCCGTGTACTATCAGGCCTCCCGCTTCTCTTTGTCTCTCTCTCTGTCCATGTAGTCAAGCAGGTCGATGCTGCACCAATAAGTCCCAGAAGAAGAAGAAGCCTGTCTTGATGTGTCATCATAACCATAAATGAATCATAAGAAGAGATCATTAAGTGCAAAGATTGTCAAATCCAACAACCAAATTTGTTTTTGCATTAGTTTGGTAGAAGAAGAAGAAGCAGCAGAAGAAGCAACGACATCAAATCCCCCCTTTCTTCCTTGTCATCTAAAATCTCCTTTCTACGTGGCATCCCTTCCAAATTCAAGATCTCGTCTACAGTAATATATTATATGGATATTATCAAACGAATTCCATAAGACGACGAAAATATTGCGAAAACCAAGAAGAAACAGAAAGAAGACGAAGCATTTGATGTAATGAAGAGGAGCAGGTCTTATGCCACCATAAGTGTTCGAAGAGGCAGAGCGCACCTTGCACCCCAGTTTCCGCATGGTTGCCAACGTTGAATTCTAGCCTTATGCATAAGCTTAGAACCAGCACAAGATCGAGATGAAGAAAAAGATGGGGGTGAACAAAAAGTGAGAGAGAGTGAGAGAGATTGACGGTGCTGTGGCACGCCTCTGATGCCCTCTCTTTTTCATCCATGGTGGCCATGGCGTGGATTTGCAACTGCCACAAAACAAGGAAGATAGGGTTTATTATCTATTTAATTTTTAAAAAATCAATAATGTTTTAAAAAATCTTAATGTGCTTATCATTTTAGTGAAAGAGAGTGATGAGTACCTTTAAGCTTTCCAAAGAAAAACCTCACATTTTAACAAGCTCGAGTCCCATTCAGGCTGGCTGTCTATTTCCCCTCTCTCACAAAGAACCTTTGTTGCATCATCACAAACGAGCAAGTCATTAGGCCACCTCAAAGAGAACACATCCAACCTTACCACCATCTACCCTTCCATCTCAATCCTTGTGAATTCTATACCTCCCATTTCCATCCTCCACAAGATGGCAACCTAGATTTTGTCTCCCCCCTGTACACATATGTCCATAGCAAAGATACAGTTTAATTGAAGCACCACCATTTTTAAAAGAAACATATCCTTCAAGAAAATAAACCCTTTTATAAGCCACAACAACTAAAGCCCAAACACGCACACCCTAAAGCTTCATAACTTTCAAAATCTCTCATCAAAATTCAAAATGAAAGCCATTTTCCAAAGGTGTAACTCTTTATTAGAGTTATATCCTCATAGCAAATAATGCTAATAAACCCCACCTCACATATAGAGATCCATAACAAAACATGTATAACCAAATCCTTTTCCCTCAAGTGCTCTTTGAGCTATATGATAGTAGGAGTCATCCTTCTTCCTCCATTGTATGGAGAAGTTATTCTTATGGATCCTTATTGAAGACAAAACCCTATCTTTTCAAAGACTATAAAAATTTTTCAGTGTGGGAGTATAATGGAGGCAGGAGTTCCCTTACTCTGGTGGTCATGGATTTGGAGTCCCTATACCCTACCATGGCTAGGCCTTGTGATTGAAGTTGTTTACTAACAATTTTGGAAGTTGTTTATGTTAGACAGTGGTTCTTCTTTGACAAGGTTCACGAGGACGCTTCACATTTCAGTGTGGGAGGAATATGATGACACCAAAAGAAGCATAAAAACAAGGCACAAAAATGTCCATGCATATATCACAATTTTATCTTTTGTAAAAAAGATAACAAGTACATTGTTACAAAATCACCAAAAAGAGATAGAGACATGAGGGGGCCACATCCACATCCACATCCACATCCACCATCATAAATAAATGATATACACAAAAGTGTTACGTGCATGCATTTGTGAAGGGTAGGAATACTCAAAATTAAAGGCCAAAGGTCTTATGATATCAAATGTGTCAAAGTTTCAAAGAAATAATAGAATAAGAAGGGGTGTGCTTTTTGGGGAAGAGGTGGGGTGGAGTGCACGAATGGTTATGTGCCTCTTTCCCTTCCCTCTCTTCTACGATCGCATATTCTCCTTTTTGGTGGTGCAAAAAGTTGTTCTCTCTCCTCTGTCTTTTGTGCAGAAATTCTTATTTTCCCTTTTGTTCTTGTATAATGGTTGAAGCTATGGATGAAGATGATGAAGATAACAAATCAATTCATTATTAAGTGGAAGATTTATGGTTTCTTTTCAGTTTTTGAGATTAATGGCTCAGCCATGTGCATAGATTTTGCACGCTTCTACCTTGGTTTCATGTTCATTTCCTGCCGTGGGAGGGTTGCTGTCAATATTACCATATTGGTTTTGTATCTTTGGTGCTACTTAAAGAAAGGGAATAATCCTATTTAGGACCTTCTTTCTCTTCTTGAGAGTTTTGCCACTTAGGGCTTCCCCTTCGAGGAAGAGAATACTAGATCTCCCTCTACACAATAGACAATGTGGGGGAGGTCTTTTGGTCCACTTAGTCATGCAGCCAAGTGTAACACAAGATCTCACATTCAAACTCATCAAAGGTTGGCAATTGAGGCAACCAAATGACTAGCTTCATAAAGTGGAAGTATTCATAAGGCAACTTATTTGAGAGTGTTAACCCCAAGCCAAGAAGGCGGAAGAATGAATGAAAAAGTGGGAAGAAGATGAAAGAGGAGCAAAGACACGCAGTTGGCCTCTAAAGATAAGTTGGGCCCAAAAGCATAATTTTAAATAAAAAGCGCCTCAAAAACTCCAAAAACTCTTGTAAAAGAGCGCCAGTCTCCCTCCTGTGCCACTTGTAAAAGAATAGACGGGTATAGGCTTAAGGCATGAAGCAAGAAGAAGGAATTAGAAAAAGGGACCTTGCCACAATGGTCGGTCATGTAAAAAGGGATGGGCACCCACAGGGTTTTAGGGTTTGTATATATAAAGTTCAAAAAGTGAATGGAAGCTCATTCTTTGGTGTGTGGCTAACAAGAGCTCTTCTATTCTTCTCTTCTTCTCCTCTTCTTGCTTGTGTGTGCTCTTGAGAGAGGGAGTGTGAGTGTGAGAGTGTGAGAGGGTGAGTGTGTGAGAGTGAGGGATCAAGAGGGTGAAGCTCTCCACCATCCCCCTCTTCTCTTCTTCTCTTCTCTTCCCTTCTCTTGCGTGCATGGCTATGGTGGATGGAGCTTGGAGATGGAGGAGTCTTGAGGATGCTTGAGCTAGCATCTAGGATCGTGGAGCTACCGGTGTGTGAAAGAGGGAAGGCAACTCATATCAGCATCAAGGTAAGCTCACTACACTCATAGGATCGATGGCATGTCGGCTATGTGAGAGGTAGCCATTAGAGCTCGCTTGGAACACTTGAAGCAATAAGTGGTCCCTAGGTCTTGGCGGTTGAGCGAAAGCTCTCACATTTTGGTTCCATTGCTGGGACCAACGGATTCAAGCTTGAGTGCTTGCTTACCCCATATCGAGCATCGAAGTAAGGGATACATCCCTGAAACGGAGCTTGAGATAGGTAGGAAGACATGGAGAAATCATTTCAATTTGTTGCTTTTGACTCTCATTGCATTTAGTGTAGGATAGGATTAGGAAATTGAACCGGGGAAGGGTAGGGTTTATTGTTGCAAAACAAGGTAAAACAAGGCATAAATCATGCAAAAAAATGGCAAAAAGCTTGCTTGGGATACTTAACATTGGCAAGTGAGTGATTGGGATCATCAAAGCCTTACCCTAGAGGGGGTTTAAGAGCCAAGAGACCAAGGGAGAGCTCATTTGCAACCATTGCAGAGAGAGAGAGAGAGAGAGAGAGAGAGAGAGAGAGAGAGAGAGAGAGAGAGAGAGAGAGAGAGAGAGAGAGAGAGAGAGAGAGAGAGAGAGAGAGCCCCCACAAAGATTCGATTCGATCTCGTCATTGGAGAGCCTACCGCTCACCCCAGGTATACCAATTACTTTTCTTGGTGCCTTAGCCGGGATTTAGAAGCTTGTGCTTGGAATGATTACCTGACTCATGAGATTTGATCGAAATCATCATCATGCGGCATTCGTCATGCCGCGTTCGGCCCATCCGAGCGGCCTTTGTTAGGCCGAGTCCCAGACTCGGCCCTCGGACCCGGCCATTCGGACCTCGGCCCAAAAAACCCTAATCGGTCCTCGGCCCTTTGTCCACTTGGCCGTCCGAGTGGCGGCACTCGGCCTTTTGACCAACTCGACACTCGGCCCGAAGTCTACTCGGCCCCATTCACCAGTTCGGCCTCGGCTTAGGACTCGACTCGGCCCTTGGCCCAACATTTGACTTGGCCCGTCCGCGAAAAACTTTTTGTACTCGGACCAGTGCAATTCGGCCCGTTTGAGTCACCCACTCGGCCCTTGCAACTGGGACCATTTGGGCCGAGTGTGTATTTGCCTCAATTTCTCAGAAGTTTGACCTGACCCAGCTAGAGCTTAGCAGCTCAAATCGCCGTAAGCCCTTCTGACGCTCAGAACCTAATTCTGGCACACGGTATAGACAAAATCATAAGGCGTAGCCACTTAGCTATATGAGTGGGCTGTCACGATACCTAGAAACCTAGAAACCTATGGGCAACCTGCTGAGCCATAAAACCCTAATTGGACTCAAAAACGGCAAGGCAACGTAATCGAAAAGCCCTAGATCCCGTTTAGACAGCCAGAGAATTGATCGACAAAGCCTATCAGGCCCAAAACGAAGCGAGGATGTGTAAGACGCTTAGAGGTTGTTTGCCGCACTCACCTTGAAGTTCCGCACTTGAAGTGCACTTAAGGAAAACTGAAAGCTTGATTGAGCACAAGTGCACTAGGAAGAACACATGCATGGAGTGAAGATAAATTGAGGACTGTATTTAATAAGTCAAGGAACTCACTTAGATAAGCCGCTCAAGGAACCCACGAATAGGAGAGAACCCACAGACAGAGACAAACCATCAACACGTGAAGTAGAACCAAGCAAGCGGTGCAAACGAAGGGGATTTGACAAACCTACTCAACCTGGTCGTTGGCGAAGCACGATAACTCGACTATGGTAGAGGAAAGCTCAGACTGCAGGTCTAATGAGGAACTCGACTTAGGCGTCTTCCCAAGGCTATTCAGCAAGCTGGTCAGCAGCTACGATGTACACGCCCGGTATGAGCAGCGCGGTCGGACAGCAAATGCTATCATTGCAAACATAGAGGAAGAAAGAAAGCTAGCCCACAAGGCACTACAAAGCATAGCCGCATACAATAGAGATCAGCAGGCCATGAGTCAAAGGCAAAGCACGGAGTTGCGTGAGGTGCAACAGCAAGTGTTGAACTTAGCTGGTAGAAACCGAATGGATCATGAGAGAGCCCTAGAAGGAGACTTAACGTTGAGCGAGCTTCTCATGAAGCGATTGTTAGACAACACCACAGCAGACCAAAGTGCTATAGCATTGGCAACCTCACTGCTGGCAGGGTTAGGAGCAACCCAAGGCTCTAAGAGCCAGTCTAAAATTCCAATAGTTGCAAAGCAGCTCGACAAGTACCAACCCCACGACGACCTGTACAGCCTTGTAGAGCAGTTCGAGCAAGTCTGAGAAGCCAATGGCCTCAGCGACCTGACTCACTGCTCTCAAGCGTTTGGGCTCTGCTTAGGTGACAAGGGCAGGACCTGGTATACAAGCTAAGACACCGCAGAGCGAGCAAATTTCAATAGCCTCAAGAACCTCTTCATTAAGAGATTTGCCGAGCCTGGATACTCCGTATGACTGATGAATGTCCAGTATAAAGAGAAGGAGGACATTCGCGATTACATAACCCATGTGAGGAGCCTCTTCAAGAGAATCCCTACAGGCGAGCAACCAACTGAAAGAGCAGTTTCAATTGTGTTCATCAACGGAATTCAAAACGAGGAACTGTATAAGGCTTTGGCAACCAACTCGAGCTTGCAGTGAGACACGCTAGTGAGGGTTTTTGAGAAAGCTATCAGGGTTGATGATCAACTGAAAGAGAGGAGCTCCAACTCAGAAGAAGCCATCTCATGAAGCTCAGAAAGAGCATTGGCCTCTAGTGAGCAACCAGCCCCATCATCCCAAGATAAGGGGAAGGCAACCGAAACAAACCAAGACTTGGCTGATGTCAAGATGGAGATAGTCAAGCTGCAAGACTTGTGGCGACAACCAACACAGCCACATGTCCAATGTGTGTATTGTGGCAGAAACCATTTGCCGGCCGAGTGTCAAGACCCTCGGTCGAGACCTTGCGCTAACTATGGCAGGTTCAGTCACGACATTGTGCATTGTAGATTGCCTAGGAGACTTCCCTACTCCCAAACATATGGCCAACCTTACCTAGCGAATAGGCCACAGCCACTCTTCGGAAGGGGAGTCCCATTGGCCCTTCCTGCGCCTAACGACATTAAGCCGGATGTCCCTAGGGTGGACATAAACCCTACAGGTATACCTAGGCCACCTAGTCCCTATGTGACCTATCCACCGAGTGACGCTCCAGTCCACTGTGGAAGAGCCAAATGAGGAAGAGACTTACTTATGCCCTTATGTCTCTCACGATGATGAGGGCAACGCAGTCCTTATGGACTATCGCCCAGTACCAATGATGGCGTTGGGGAGAGGACGAGGTAGAGGCCTAGGAGGGCAGATGCAGGATCCAATCATTGACTTGTGGTCACCCAAGTCATGTCTCATCACGTTGCTCTGAGAGGGAGCAGCAGAACCGAGACAAAGCTGGCCTAAGGTGTGTTGAGTGTGGAATCACCCATCTCTTCACCGATTGCCCAAAGCGGAAACCTTCTGCAAGTTCAGCCAACGTACCATCTGTTCTATTGGGGTTGTTTGGTGTCGAGAACCTTGATGGGGAGGCCACACCCATCCCGTTGTGGGTCATGACCCGTGCCTAGACGAAGCAAGCCGGCATATCACTACTGGGGCCCAGCAACCTCGATGCAGCCTCGATAGGGAAGAAGAGCTGCAGGCGAAGGAAGAAGAGGTTGGAGGCTAAGATCTCACTGAGAACTAAGAGTGCTACAACTCTGCCTGTTGGAAAGGTAGTCATGGATGTAGAGGCAGAAACTTCAGCCCCCAAGACGGCTGAAAAGGGAAGTGTCAAGGTGGGGGAGTACCCGCATCCGAAGTGCCAATTCGAGGCCATAGAGAAAGTGAAGGAATGGGTAAAAGAGGCCCAAAAGCACTTAAGGGATGCTGAGTCCATCCTAGAAGACAAGATTGATGATCTCACCAGCATGAACACGACAGTCTCACCCCCTCGACCAAAGCCAGGAGATGCAACCGCACCATAGGTAGTATCCCTTAGGCCAAGCCTTGATGCTGCAGACCCACAAATCAGTCAACGGCCATTGGCTAGGTCAATTCGCTGTAGGAGAGGGACGAGCAACTGATAGCATCCTTGCCATGCTAGTGACCACCCCTGTAACATTGAGCCTAGGAGACCTGCTTAAGCAGCATCCCACCCTATGGCAAGACCTCAAGCAGTGGGTTGAAAGGTCACGAGAGCAAGCTGCGGATCTGCATGATCAGGATGCAAAAATGCAGATACCGAGTCTAACGCTGCACTTTGTGCTAGAATCCTTACACGTTAATGCTTTCTGGGAAGGCATTGAGATGCATGTAGTGTTACCAGTCCTAACCTTAGGCAACACAACGAGAAAGGGGATCGTAGACATAGGAGCCGGGGTTAGTGTGCTGAGCCACGCAGTACTACAGACTTGGGAAAACCCACATGTTGAGACCGCTCGGTTTAATGTCACATTAGCAAACAGCATGAGAGTGAAGCCATTCAAGGTACTTAAAAATTGGCTAGTGAAAATCGCAGGTGTCCAATTCTCTGTCGACTTTATAGTCATGAAGGGGATGGACTACAATGTCCTATTAGGCCGACCCTGGATGCGCAATGCTAGGGTTATTGAAGATTGGGGCAATGGCTTGATATTCTTAGGCAACAAGATGAAAACTGTGAGGGTAGAGATGGACACTTGGAAGACCTCACCAGTCAACTTGGATGGCATCTCCACGATGCTCAAGGGTGACGATCAAGTCAAGAAGTCTTATGGGTCCTTGACCAAGTATATCCCATGCCCAGAGGTGAGTGGGATTGGGTGCATGTCCTTGCTACGGTCGACCTGCTGTTCTCGGATCAGGAGGCATATGAGCAAGCCATCAAGATGATGGGCATGATCTATGGCACGCCCTCTGTACTAGTTTGCATGATGGAAGGGAACCCTTCTAGGGAAACCTAAGCCCGCGTCACCTTCCAAGTGATAACAAGGGAGAACTCCAGGAGGCTCTAGAATACTTAACATACAAGTTGGTTGACAATTCAGCAGCAAACTACAAACCACTCTAGGATCTCTTAGGCAAATCCAAGTGGCAATGGACCAGGGTGCATGAATTGAACCTTATGTACAACTGGGCCTTAGTCCCGGATCAACGACAAGAGATATACCAAGCCCTATGAGACGATGAGTAGTCTGACGCAAAGGACTCTGACAACGAGTACAAAGATTGCCAATCCTTCAGTGATGGAAGTGAGGGTGAGATGGACATGGTAGAATACGACACTGAGAGACATGAAATAGAACAAATACGGGCGGACTCCAAGCCACAAAAGAGAAGTGTCTACAGGATAGAGCAAGGAATCATGCACATAAATTGTGATTGTGCCTACTTAGAACACATAGAAGCCATAGACCTTGAGCAAGTAGGCCTAGCGCAACCAGGAGCGACACCGGTGCTTAAGGCAGAATCACCATCGGGATTGCAACCACTAGGGGAGACCCCCTTTTCTAGCAAAGACGGTGAGTTTGACTTTGAGTCGGAGGTAAGCTCGGATAGCGACCCAAAAATACCTAGGCCGCCCAAGACCCGATGCACCAACGGGGACCTATCCGTCCACTTGAGGCACACAAGATTGAAGCAGGGAAGGGTGAACCAACCCAGGGACACACGAACAGAAGAATAACGAAAACCACAGGACCTCCCTAAATGATTTACAAAATTCAAGAAAGGAGATAGGGTAGTGATCTTGTTGGGTGCCAAACGGCAAGGGAAAATGAGCGAACCCATCGAGGGTCTAGCTAGGGTCAAAGAGGTGAACTTAGCCGGGAAGGGGAGACAACCCGACCAACCTTCATTGCGGATGACTTGACCGAGGAAGAAGAAATGAGTCTTGTCGCTCTCTTGCGAGAGTACGTAGACGTATTCTCATGATCCTTGGAAGAGCTTAAAGGGGTACACCTGAGTGTAGTGACTCACAATATACCCATGACACCAGACGCAGCGCCAATAAGGCTACGACCGTACCCAATGAATCCAAAGCACGCTCATGCTATCAAGGAAGAGATTGCTGGTGGACACTTTAGTAGAGACACGACGGCCCGCAAGGTGTTGCAGTCTCAACTATGGTGGCCAACGTTGTTCGTGATGCCGCAAGACTTGTTAAGCATTGTGACGAATGTCAACAGACAAAGGTCTCGATTCGCAAGGATCAAATGGAGTTGACCCCAATCATTTCATGAAAACCCTTCGAAAAATGGAAAATCGACTTCATAGGACCCATTAGCCCCGCTGCATAGTATTCTCAGGAAAAATACATCATTGTGGCCACAAACTACCTAACGAAGTGGGCAGAGGCAAGGGCAACATGAAAGAACGATGCTCGAACGACTGCCAAGTTCTTGTGGGAGCAAGTGATCTCATGATTCAGATGCCCCATCAAACTAGTCAGTGACCAGGGGACACACTTCATCAATGAAGTGATAGCTCATCTCCTATCCACCTTCCTAATTATCCATCAGAAATCCTCCCCATACTACCCTCAAGCAAACAACTAGGTAGAATCCACGAATAAGATTCTTGTCAATGTCCTAACCAAGGTAGTCTCGGCCTCACACAGTGACTGGGATAACAAGCTGATGGCAGCCTTGTGGGCTTACCGCACAGCTTACAAGATGGTTGTCGGACAGACCCCCTTTAGGTTGACTTATGGAACCGAAGCAATTCTCCCCGTAGAATTCTTCATGCTAGTATGCGAATTGCACTTCAGGAGCGATGGGAAGGAAAGGAGGCATGGATGCAATGCCTAGCTGAGCTCAAACGCCTCTCCCCAAGTGTGAAGGTCTGGCCCCTAGAGACCCGTGCGGGACCCCCTCGGGACCCTGTCTAGGCCATAGAGCAGCTCTAGACCCATCCCCCAACTTTGCCATCTCGACCCCTCAATGCGTCACGGGGCATCCCAACACGTCACAGAACGCGACAGGGAACATAATACGGCACAAGATTTATCCAATGGCCCATCTTGAGGGCATCACTTCATATTCACAAGTAGAAAGCATTTACAAGATCGTCGAGGCTCAGCAAGGGAATATGTCATGATGGGTGGGTGGAGCTATCAATGCGCTGTGACACGACGCCAACACCATGGGTGAGGGAGCAATTGAGACTTGCCTTCTAGCCACTCATGCACTCATATGTGAGAAGGCATGACGTAAGAGCTGGTTTGACAAGCATGTCAAGCAACTTGACTTCGAACAAGGCGACTTAGTGCTCCTATACTTAGTTAAGGGGCATAAGCAAAAAATGAATTTTAGGGGTCTTGGACCTTTCAGAGCCATGCGATCAGCTGAACGGGCAACGTTGAGCTTGAGACTCTAGACATTGACGGAATAGGCTTCTTCAATGGCAGTCTTGTTAAGAAATACTATCCTTCCACGCATCCTTTGCATGAGCCACCAATGTTGGAACCACCTGTCAAAGTATGAGTAGTCATCAAGCACAAGGAGTTCAAAGAAGGTGATCTTGTCCTAGCCTATGATTCAAGATTTGGCAAGTTTCTTGGCAAGCTTCAATGACGATGGATGGGCCCATACAAGGTACTTGTTGTCAATCTTAATGGCTCTGTTCAGGTGTAGACCGTTGATGCCTTTAATGATCCTTTCCTGATCAATGGCTATCATCTGAAGAAGTACTTCCCTTCTTGGGAATCTTGGCAATCACAGTCGACCTACCCTCTCCCTTTTGGGTGTCACACCGTCCTTCTCTTCATGCTTCTGATAGCCCTTATGATTCTCCTCATGAGGCGGTCTCATTCTGTTAGCCCCTCACAGATACCTCTCAACCCGACCTTGTTCTCTTCTCATCTGATCCAACCATGGTGGCGAGGTGGGTCTTGACACATGGTATTTCTATCATTCTCTTGATTAACCAAAAAACAAAAAACAAAACAAAACAAACAAAACTATTATGGGAGAAAATGAATAAATTCCCTGTCATAACATGCCTCGTTCCAAGAAAAAGTGGAAATACCCTTGGGCCGGAAGCTGACTGTGGAAAATGTGGTAACACCCCGCAGTTCATGATAGCTGATTCATCAGCAGAACCTTTCCAACAAGTAATTTGAAGCCATCTCCCTTGGTGCACTGTCCCTGCAATATTAGTTTGTATGTCCTTCTTAACATACGACCTTTCTTACAAATCATTGAAGTACGAGACTTGTTGGCTACCTTCCTGGGTATGCCTCATCTTCAATATCCTACTAACAACAACAGCTGACACGATATTCATTACCAACTCCTTGAGTGATGTGAGCTTTCATCCTAATAGGATGGGGACATGAGTATGGGCTATCCTCTATATCTTTCAACAGAGAGTGAGACAGAGGGTGGGGTGAGTGACTAGTCTTTCCCTTCAAATTAAATGAGAGGTAAGATGTGTGAATGGAGTGTTGCATGCACACGATGGGCCTCTCAATACACAACGCATGATCTGTGCCTGTGCACTGCACCATAAGGCTCCTTGACCTTCCTTCTTGCACTGTATGCCGACACATGGCGGCGGGATGCACAATTGCACCATCAAATGCGCACAAGGCATACAACCTCTACACAAGTGATAGTGAGGATTACATCAATGGGTTTCAAGAAGATCTGCTCTCTATATCTTTCAACAGAGAGTGAGACAAAGGGTGGGCTGAGTGTGACGGCTGTTTCTTCAATCAATTATTGAGAGGTGAGGATTGAGAGACGTTACGATAATTGGAGTCATGTACATTTCTATTTCCATATGCACCCACGGGAGGGGTCTCTGCCATTGGCACAGGCCATGTCACTTTGTTCTGTACACTGTACTACAAGGCTTCCTGGCCTTCTTGCTTGCACCTATGCCAAACGGGTTGGATGCACTACTGCACCATCAATTGTGCACCCTGGCATACTCCTTCTGCACCATTCTCTTGTTGATTTCTAAACCGGGTGTGAGATCTAGGTTTCCCTCAATATTACCTCGAGTGATGTTAGTAATGGGGTGAGTGACTGTTCTTTCATTCCATTTAAGTGATCGTGAGTTGAGTGCAATATCCCTCGTTATCGACGAATTTCCTGCGATTCCTTCAACCAACTACCTCCCTGGGTGCTGCCGTGTGGTCCCTACCACGAAGGACGTGTGCTGTGAAGACACCTTGGTACCTCCTGCAGTCGACAATGTCACAAGACGCAACCTCGATAGTTGACATTACTCCTCGGCAATATGGGCCAAGCTTTTCTAACCCTATACCTTCTGTTTCTCAATGATAGTCATGTTTCCAGTGCGGGGACGTTCGTGGTTGTTTGATGTGTGGTACTAGGTCCTTGTTGTTTGGTTTACCCTTCCTGTTAAGGTTTTAAGTGTGGGGATGCATCCCTACGCGTCTATGTTGCATACCCCCATGCATATACCCTGCTATGGTCATGCATATATGCCATGACTTCATTTTACCCTGATGGGGTCCCGTACCCACCCACCCGTCCACTTTTCCCCCTCCCTTGGGGTCGTTCCTTCTCTATTTGCCTTTGTCCTTTGTTTTGATATTCTTTCATGTGAATGAATCCTACATTCACCGAAATCCCCATCCACCCTTACAGCCATGTTTATCTCTTTGAATTGCCCATTTTTTCTTTTTACCAACCCCTGTTCCGATAGATAGTTCTAAAGTTATTAATTTTTGAAGCAATTCCCGTAAATTGGACGGTTTTCCATGTGAACGTGCTTTTATTTCTTCAGCACATTGATTTGTTGTGCCAGCCCTGCCCAACCCATTCCCCCTCACATTTTTCCTTTTTGCACCCTATCCTTCCGATGCATGGTTGGTCCACTATTAATTTTTGCGAGTTTTCAAGCCCTTTTCGTGCCTATTTTTCACATTTTTCCATGTGAGCATGCCCTATTTTCACCAGAATTCCAGTTTCATTTAATAGCCGTGTCCCGCCAACCTTTCCTCCACTTTTTCATTTTTTCTCCCCCCTCTTCCGACTATCGGATTTTTAGTTATTACTTTTTCCATGTATTTTCGGGTGTCTTTTTTGTGTTTTTTGCCTGTGAACCCCTCCTCACTCCACCAGCAGTGCATTTTGACATGATAATCATGTGCATTCCCTTCCTCCGGACATTTTTCCTTTTTACCGTCCTCTATTCCAGTGCACGGATCATTCCATATTAATTTCTAAATCCCTTTTCGGGTTCGTTTTTGGGGTTTTTCCCATGTGAACGCGTTCTATTTCAGTCAAAACCATGTGTTGACATGCTAGGCTTGTTGGACACATTATTTTGCACATTTTTCCTTCTTTTTGCCTGCATTCCGGTGCATGGATGTTTCCATATTAATCCTCGTACGTATTTTTGGAGACATTTTTTATGTTTTTTCCATGTGAACACCCTGATTTTGCCCCAGAACCCGTTCCACATTTTTCTATCATCTTTCCCTAGTCTCCCGACCCATTTTTTCTTTTTATGATTTTTCGATCTGATGTATGGTTTGGGTTTTATTAAATTTTCTTTCTTTTGTCGTGTGGCCATGTCTCTCATGTCACACGTGAACGTGTCTGTTTTTGCTTTTAAGCGCCTTGGGATGCCCCCGTGGTGTCTGTGACTTACGTGTCGCCGTCCCCGCCTTGTCAGGTTCCACCATCACAAATGTTTCTTACCCCCACCCCGCGCACGCATGCGGGACGGGGGCGGGCCGCTTTTTCCACCCTTTTCCCTCCTCATACATTTAAAAACAAATTACACATAAACTAAATAACAAATTTCTTTATAAAAAACAAACCACCCAAATTCAAACCAATTTTTAAGAAACAAAAAAAACACACACACTAAACTATCAAAATAAAAATCAACACCAAAGAAAAAACCATCAAATACACATTAAAACCCCTTTTTCAAAATAAACTCTCGTCTACAAACAAAACATAAACAACACACCTAAACAATTCAAAACTGTAATAACAACTTAATTTTAAATAAAAATAAAAAATAAGAATTAAACATAACAACGGCCTTACCTAATTCTTCCATGGTGTCTCCCACGACCTCTTCTTCCTGATTCGCAGCATCCCTCTCCATCGCCGCCCCGCAATACCTCTTCCTCGCCTCCCTCCCTCTCTCTCGCAACGCCGTGATCTTCTCCTCTCCCCTGCCTCGCCACCACGATCTCCTCCTCTCCCCTCCTCACCGCTGCCCACAATCTCCTCCTCGCCCCTCCTCGCCTCGCCACCACGCCTCCTCCTCCCCTTCCTTGCCTCGCCACCACACGGTCGCCACCCTCCTTGGGCCCCCCTTTCCCACCCTCCTTGGGCACCCCCCTAGAGCACTACCCCCCCCAACCCCTATTTTACCCCCCTCCAAATTTCACCCACTATCACTTTTATCCCCCCTCCACCACTTTACCCTACCCCCACATTTCACTCCTCTTCCTTCTATTTACCCCACCCCCCATTACCCCATGTTCCCGAGCTCGTGTATTTGCGTGTGCGCCTGTTCGCATGGCGTCATGCAAGAGCCTTATCGTGTTGTGTGCATGGTTCGTGCACGAGTTTGTGGGAATTTTCCAGCGGGTGTTCACACGCGAGGACACGCGTCTGGTCTTCTCCGTCTGGTGGTGCGGGCCGTCACCGAGCCCACACAGCTGCTCACACGAGGCCCGGGTATCTCTTTTGATTTTCCACACAAACCCAAGGAAAAATACCTAAAAACATGAAAAAATTCATAAAAATTCAATTAAAAACAAAAAATTTACTAAAAAATTCCTCACTAAATTGGGTAATTTTTTGGTTGATCTAATCTTCCTAATTATAATATAAAAAATTAATTTTTAAAAAATTAACAATATTTAAAATCCTTTTAAAATTCACTAAAATTTGAAAAAAAAACCATTAAAAATCCCTAAAAATCAAAATCAAATTCAAAAAAATCACAAAAAATTCCATCAATGCGTTTGATTGCTTTTGGAATATTTTAAAATAAAAAATATACCAAAAGAAAAAAAACAACAAAAGAACATAAAATACAAAATCAAAAACACACCTAAATTATCATTAAAATAATAATAAAATAACAATTTCATCCAAACGCTAATGAACATTGCCTAAACCAAATGTGATCCCCCTAATATTGCTTTGATATTTATTTAATTTAAAAAGTAAATTTAAAAAACTTAAAGAAAACCAAGGTGCTTTATTTTTTCCAGTCTCAGTGGTTTTTGCTTTTTTGATTGGATTCCTTGCATTTGGGACTACTCAGTGCGCCCTCAGTCTATTGCATGCACACCCCTACCAGGTATCTATTTTTTGTGATTTATTTATTTTGGTCATCCCTTAACCATAGTTAATTATTAAAATGAACTTTATTCACCCACTTTTCCACACGCGCTCGTGCTCAACACACATTTTTTCTAATAACTTAAAATCAACCCACCGTTCACTTTGCACGCACTACGTGCACTTCAGAGGCACTTTAATTTTTTCAATAAAAATGAGCCAGCCCGTCACAAAAATGCACGCGCTGAAAAAGAAGAGCGTTTCAGACACATTAAATTTTTAATCAATGAATATGCATTTAGAGACCCGAGTCTGGGGATCACAGTCCGGGTTTCGTTAACAGTATCGTTTCACATTAATAAATTGTAACTAACAATTTAAAAATGAACCGCCGTTTTCTTATTAAGGTTTACAACCTAATAAATTTTCAACCATTGTTAATAATTTATTAAAATGAACCCTTCATTAAAATCATTCCCCTCACTGCACTTTTTTTTCTTTTTAATAAATACGCTTTGTGGGATGGGCACGTGTAGTCTTTTAAGCTGATATTGTTTATCAAAGTCTTGGTTATGTCCTGATTAGGTTTTTGAGGTATTATGGTTTGCTTGTGTGATACGATTACGAGTGTGGTTTATAGTTTTCTTCTTTTTTGCTTGATACGGGGTCTTGGATGCCTGCTTGTTGCATAGTATGAAACTTTCGGTCGCATATGTGTAGGGGTCATGCCGAATTTTTTCTAGGGTGTGGGTTGTTTGGGATGGTCAATCGGTTAGTTACATCTGTGTGTGTGCTTCTTTTGATCGATTTCTTTTTTATAGCTATTTTGTTGTTTTGCAGGCATTCTCTGTGATTGTCTATGTTTATGGTGTGTGTATATTCCATCTGAATGGTGCCTCAAGCTCCTCCTCCTGTTCAGTATGTCCCATTGATCAGTAGGGATTATTCTTCCCTACTGACTTTTAAGCCTATCGTGAAAGCAGGCCTTGCAACTTTCGTGGCTGCTTCACTCTGATTCCAGATGATACAGCCCTATGTGATGAGTTTCTTGCATCATATAGTAAGAAATCAGACTTGGTTCATGGTACTTCCATAGTTTTGATACCTAGAGGGTTAGGGAAGGCTTTGTCTCTTCCCTACAAAGGAGAACCCTTTGTTACAGCCAGATAGTTATTATCAAATGACGAGATTCTCAAGCTGTTACAGAAGCAGACCAAAGAGGTCCTTGATGTCAAGAATGTGATTAACAACTTTAGGAGTGTTTTTCTCAATGATTATTGATCCTCTCTGGAAGCTAGTCTGCCAATTTCTCCAAGACAAGTTCATGCCTGCCAAGACACCATCCCACTATTTGTCCAAGGAGCTCTTCATAGCTTCCAGGATGGTGTTAAAAGGGGTTGCCATTGATTGGAGTACTTACCTTCTTATGAAGATGAACCAACATTTTGTCAAAGTGACCAGAGGGAATGTTACCAATGTAACTTATGGCTCATATTTATCTACTTTCTTGACATACTCAGGCCTTAAGAAGGGTGTGCTCCCTCCTCCTCTATCTGATCCAGTTCCTCCCCCTCCACCTTCAGAGGATTCAGAACCCATTGATATAGAGGATCTTGATTCCCCTCCTCCCTTGGTCATTCAGTGGAAGTTCTTGAAGCGTGCAACAGAGAAAGTTCCACCAGTCATTCCTTCAGTAACAGCTCTTGCTACCTCTAGAAGTGACCTCCCTTGCCTGTCTCACATGTAACGACTTATTCAAGGCACATTGAGAGGGTTCTTTGGAGATATCAATTCCTTCGCTGAACAGTTTATGTCAGGGGATGCCATTCCTTTCCTTTGTAATGACATCCAGAGTTCTATTGAACTCTCAGTGACAGCTTGTGTTCAACAGTTATATGCTTCTTTCTATGAAGAATTGATGCAATCCAAAGACCAGTTGCATAAGGCAACTACAGAGTTAGCCTCTGCTAAAGACACTCTTGCGATCTGTTTAAGTAGACGGAGTAGCAAACCCAAATGATTAAGACCTAGAGAGAAGAAATATCTTCTTTGAAAATTCAGTTAGCAAAGGCTCAGTCAGAGGTCACTAGAGTTTCGGAAGAGAAAGAGAAAATTTCTAAAGAAACTCAAGATTTTAAGACTCTTTTACATACCAAACTCTCAGCTTTGTAGACTACTCATAATACATTGGAATCCCAAGCTTCCCAAATTAAGCAGTTGTAGGACCAACTGGCGCAATCACGGTCCATTCCTCTAAGCCCCAATGTTCCTATGATTCCTTCTATATCTCAGTAGGACTTGTCTCTAGAGAGACATGCCATATTATGTCCGTTGTTTTAAGATAAAGTAGAAAGATTGCAGTCTAGGATGGATTTATTATGGTCTACATTTGAGCAATTTCAGGATTATGTTCCTCCGGACCATTCCTTTTTTGTCCACTGTCAGTTGTAAAAGTTGGCCTTCTATTTGAAGCTTTCAACGATGGATCTCCCTCTTCCAGAGGATGGTTGGAGTGGGGCTTGGTCTTCTGATTTGTTGACAGAAGTTGTCCGTATGGTCTTTTAAGATTCCGTGACGATGGATACCATGTTGTTGTCTTATATGTATTTACGAGGTGATCTGTTAATTTTAGATGATGTAGATCTGGCTTGGTATGTGGGGGATGTGGTTTTACAAACTGCCTTATATGTCAACTATTTGGAGTTGAGGATAGATTACATGTTCCAGTGTTATTCTTCTAAAGTGGCTACTTGCCCTGACACTTCATGGCATTCAATGATCGATTCTATAGTCTTGAACCAATGCTAGAATATAGCTTCTACTTATGTGCAGAGCACTAACCAACTGAGGGTGGATCTCCTAGCTTATCTTTCCAAGAACCATCCATTCGATTCATCCTTCTTTGATGCCTACCATTGACGATCTGTTTTAGGTCCCTCTATTCCTAGCTTATTGTACTATCAACAAATGGCCCATCGCTATGATGCTTATCTTGCCCTTTATCAATCCAACTCAGCAGCTGTCTTACCTCTCCTTTTCCAACCTCAGGGTTTTTCTCAAATTCCAATCTTTACCTATTGTTCTTTCATTGAAGATCGAGTTTTTTCCCCTTCTTCGCCATGCCCTTCTCCATCTATCCATATACCTTCTACTTTTTCTGCTTATCAATTGACACCTTTCCTAACTGATTCGCTTAAATTTTTAGCCACTCCTTCTTTATCTTATTCCTCATTTTATGATTTTTCCTACCCATCTCTTCATCCCCTTTTACTTATTCCACTTCCATCTCCTGCCACTTCTATTTCTCAACCCCCTCAATTGGTTAGTGGATACGAAGGATTTGATCAGCAGATTCTGAGAAGAAGAGGATGGAGCTCAACTGATTCTCTCACGGGACCACAGATTAATTGGCCATTAATTCCAGGGGATTGGACAACTGGTAGTCAAGCATACCAAAATTACCTCCATTTTTCTCAACAATATTCACAATCTCTAGATCTTTCAGTGAGATTGACATTCCATTTTGCTTGGTACTTAGCATATATGCATAGGCATTCCCATAGCGATCAAAAGGCCATTCCAAAGCTTTGTATGAATGTCAATGTGAACATTGATTCCCAACAATTGGATGTCCTATATTTTCATGCATTTTGTCTACCTAGCAGATACCTTGTTTTGCTAGAACGGATGTGCTGCCTTCAATTCTTTCAAAATCCTCCCAAGACATTTGTAGATGAGTCTTTATCCCTGGATCGCTTTAGAAATCATCAAGATTTCAAGAGGGATCATCTTCATTGATACCCATGGATGTATCTTTTGTGCTTCTTAATGAGATATTTTTGGAGGTTCCATTCAGATGGTAGTGTTTGTGTGTGTGTTGTATTAATTGGTATGTGATGAGTTCGTGTTGGTTGAATAATTTGTTCGAAAGATCTCTTTTCAACTATTGATGGTGATGGTAGATGGCAAGCCTACGATGGAAAGCTGCAGAACCTCTTATATCCTTTACAAATTTGTCATCATTTTTATTGTTTATCAGATGTGTTAATGAATAACAAAGTTTTCCTTTAGTAGTATTCTTTTCTAGAGATATAGGTGATAAGTTGGGGTTGTGGTGGAGTGATTGTTGAAGATACTCAAGAATATTCAAATTGAGCTCTTTAGTGAACTTATATTCTTCTTTTCCTTAGATCGCCAGGACGCTTCCTTTCCAAGTGTGGGGATATGTTGAGAGTGGAAAAAGACTGAATTTTTAATTGATTTTTGTTCTTTTTGAGGTTTGAATGATTGATTTTTGATGGATTTAGAGTGATGTATGGTTGTTAATGGAAGTGTTTGAGAGTGTTTTGGATTATATTGATTATTTTTTGAAAGTTTATGATGATTCTTAGTAGAAATATGAGGCTATGTGATGTTCTGATAGGTTCTGTTGAGGTTCTGATACCTTTTGTATAGCTTATGTTTTGTTCTGATTTTCTTTTGTATGAAGTATGGATTGATACTTGATGAAGGTTGAAATATTTTGGAAGCTTATTGAATAGTGATGGAACCTACAACGGGCCGGCACTGGCTCGTGCACTAGCCAGGCGGACCTCTATCTCACGCTCTCAACAACCCCCCGGCCTCGCGGTTAGGAGCGTTGATAACACATACATTACCTTCCTAAATGTCTTGCGTTTGTATTACGTCGTTTGTAGTCCACTCTTCTCTCACCCACTACTCCTCAAAGGGAGTCCCTTACATGTTGCCTAATGGCATGAAACATAGACATGGGGGGTCCTCCAATGGGCTGAGTGCCGCCACCCCTCTGCGACTCTCCTACACCTTGGGGATTGGCCCCTCGATGCGTCGCTCAACATATAAACATGTCGCACAAAATCCACTCAAGGTACCATATAATCGTATACAGGAATGTACCATTGTCATTACTTCTCTTTCCCCTAGACCCCACGACTAGCCTATGGCTTAGGGTGTCCTGTCTCTCCCTCAACGTGGGTCAAGGTCCTAATGAAAACAATTGCTGTGCATCCAGGATTTTTGATACCTTTAAATATTTCCATGATTTATGCATATTGTGGATGCTAAGTGCTCAAACAATTATGAAATCAATATTGTGTGCATGTGGAAAACGTCCTTTTAATGGTTTTCAACTACCGTTCTTATGCGGCGTTGCATGAACCTAGCACCGAGGAAACCCTCGTGCTACTAGGCCCTTATTTTATAATTATTCACCGACCTATATGGCATGCAAACAAAAACAACAGTCTTTTCATCATTTTACTCCGCATTTAGACACATTTTAACCACTCTACCCTCCCATCGATGAAATGTTGCATTGTGGTATAGATTTATAGGGCATTTTGCCATCATTTTATGTATAAAAAGCGGAAAAAACACACTAGAACAAGGTGGGGATGAACTGATGCAAATCCTCATGCTTCAGTCCCCACAAACATTCACAAACATTGTTCTTAATTTTCATTAATTTTCCATACCCAAAATGCATTTTTTCCCTATTTTTTATGGTTTTTCTCTAGTTTCCTTGTATTTTTCCTTATTTTCTGCATTACTTAATTATTGAAAATTCAAAATAGGTTATGGGCTGTGGCCCTTAGTTCCTTCTTGCAGCAAAAATGAAAATTTAGTTGGTGTTCCTATTCATTCTTCCATTTTTATGCCCAAAAACATCATTTTCCCTTGCTTTTCCATATTTTACACGTTTTAGTGTATTATTTTGAGTCACAAGATGCATGTTTTTCTAATTTTATGATTATGATCAACAAGTACTCATGAAAAACATCAACATAAATAATTTTTAGCCCACATGAACAACATTTTATCAATCAAAAGCCATAAAATCTCAAATTTCCTTTGAAAAAATTGAATTACCACTTATTTGCGTGTTTTGGGTTTCATGTCCATGGCTGCAAATCTAAAAATCAGCAGCACTTCATGCTCATGACGATCACAAGTCACCATTTCCAGCCCGTGGAGCAATCCGATCCAAGCCTCCATCATTCCTTTTTCTTCCTTTCTCTTCCCACATGAACTTGCCTTTAGAGGAGAGAGGGGGAGGAGAGAGAAAGATTGATTTTCTCTCTCCCTCTACAGGCTACCATTGACTGCGTAAACCGGAGCGATGCGGAGTGGAGATCGAGTGTAGTGGCCTGGAGTGCTTGGCTTCATGGCTTGCTTGCAAGCTCTCATCTTGATTTGTGGGGGGGGGGGGGGGGGGGGGGGCATTTTTTCGGCGGCCTGCAACAGCCACCGCCCGCCCTTCATCACGATTTTTCAAGGGGGGGTGCCCCTTCACAAAGGCACCCCCTCATTTCTCAATTTTTTGGGCACCTCCCCATTCTTGACTGGCCGTTTGGCCTTTTCCCCGCCTCTCACGCATACGGTGTCCAAATCGGAGTTTGAAAATTTCTGTGAGCTCGTCTCGGCATCCCGCACTGACTGATAGCTCCATTGATTGCCACAGGCGCATGGAAAATTTACTAAAAATTTGCAAGTGTTGCCCGAGCGTCCTTAGAGCACTTTGACGCTGTCGAGCCGCCGCCTTTGACATTGAATATTTTTCCCTTGATATTCATAATTTTTAGCTATTTTTAAGCAAAATTTTGCCCCAAAATTCCAATCTCATTGGCGACCACGGGATAGGGTGACTCAGCCCGTCGAATCCACGAATATATCTGCACATAACAACCAAAGAAGCATCAAGATGATACAAAACAAATATATAATAAAACTCAGCATAATACTCCCCCTCCCCCCTGGACAGAACCAAGGCATGACATCCACAAGGAGTAGGCCTAGCATAATTTAATAGAAGATCCAAAGTGAGTCACTAACCAGCTGCTCCAACACAGCCAAACTAAAAAAACCCTATCAAAGAGGTTGCCCTAAGTGGTAGTGTGAACTACTTACCAACTAAAGACAACACGACTAGGAGCTCCTACAAGGCGAGGACTCCTATAGCTTGATCAAGGAGTAGTTTCTGTCAGTATATTTCTTCTTTTAGGGTTTTTTATTTTATGAACATACTTAGGCATGTAAAAAGGAGGGAGCTGAGCGTAGTGACCCAAGGAGAACAGGGCATCGGCCTCAGGACCTGTCTCGACACCCAAGAACCTACCAAGCCCTCGCAAGGCGACACTTAATCCTTTTCTAACGCTCACTTTTATTTTCGCTCCAACCTTCCTTGTTTTGGTATTATTTTTCCAGCAAGAAGCCACCCTTAGGAAGACAAGGTATCGGCCACGAGTCAGACTCATCCCTAGGAACCTACCAGGCCTTCGCAAGGCAATGATCAACTGCTTATATATTGTCATTTCTTTTCTTTTCTTTGATAGGGGTTAGAACCCCTTTTTACACACCTTCGTATTTATATTCATCTTTTGGGATGTTCAAGGTTTCTTGGCATCATTATTTTTTTGTGGCGGGCTTCTCTAACTGCCTCACTACTAACAAAAACTCCTAGAACGGCTGCCTAGCAAGCTAGAAGAACAGGGCCACTAGGACTTCCTTCTAAAACAGGTCTTTCGATGCCTGACAATGTCTTTACAGGAGGCAATGACTACTCCGACCTCCCTCAAACATACTTAGCCTAAACCTGGGACTTCATGCCTGGGTTGCCGGTCCCCAAAAAATATATCTCCTCGACAAGTACAAATACACATATAACAAGAAAGAAAGGTACTCGTAAAGGAGAGATATCACCTGGATTGGCCACAAGAAGCTTCCATCGCAGCAAAGGCTCCTCCGAGCTCCACCAAATTCCACGAATCACAAAACCTGTCCAGCACAACACTTAAACCAAAAATCGAATTAAACGCACCTGCACTAGACAGGGAAATGGCCCTCTTGGCCTAATGAAATAAACACTTCACTACAAAACTGAATCGGCCCTCTTGGCCTAATGAAATCCAACAATACTACGCATAACATCCTCCTGGAAACAACTATGATAGACATCAAAGCATACCATTCCCGGGGGAACAGAGGCTCGTAGCCCTAAACTAGGTGCATTAAATTATGACCCATCCCTCTTGCGTATATCGCAAGAGGTGTTCGCATCACATGTCGTCTAATCAGTCTGTGGGTCCAAGATAATAAAGGTAGATGAGTCTCACCTACCCTCTGCATCACCCAGATCAACCATCGTCTGCCAAAGAGGGCATGTTTAGAAAGCATACCCCACAAACGACCAAGTCATGTCTCATCGTCAATAGATATATCGAGACAAGGGCCACAATTAAAGAAGAGGTCTTCTTCATACGCAAGATTAGCCAATGAATCGGCAAACTGATTCCAGTTTCGTGGAATCAGCTGAAAAGACACTCTATCAAATTCGTCTAGCAGGGCTATGGCAGTATGATGGTACATGCAAAGGATGGGGTTTCGTACCATATACGTCCCATTGAGTTGATTTAAAACCAACTGAGAGTCCCCTTTCACCAATAACTGGCGGATACCACCCTTCTTTGCAATATTCAAACCCATAATCAGGGCTTTGTATTCGGCCATGTTATTGGTAAAATTCACCCCGAGATAAGCAGCTAACTTCATGACAATGCGTCGACGGGGGTCCCGGATGACAACTCCTACACTTCCTTTTTTGCATGCACCCCTGGACGCCCCATCAAAGTACAAGGTGTATGTCCATAAAGGGTTTACATATCCCGCCATCTTGAATTCTACTCATAATTATGGTAATCGAAATTTAGCATATTCAATGGGTGGACTGTAGGCTCCATCCCTCCATCATCATTGAATTCAACAAGGATGCTGGTCAAAATTTGTAGGCAGTGATGGCAGAAGACCTTGATCTCCCAAATAAATGTTCTGCCTTCTTGCTTAGTCACCTTATATCCTTTGCTCCACCAAATGAGCTTTCCCTGATGATACCGCTGTTCTAAATACGGGTGTTCTAAATAAGGGATCAGACGACCCATCAACCTCTATCACAATTTCCTTGCAGATATTTGATCGATCTCGCCTAGACCTGCAAGGCAGTCATAGTATTAGTGCAATCAGAAATAATAAGGTTTAATCTTATTAAGATTAACCTTATTTTTAAATTCTATCCCCTCAAGGTCAGCTAACAAGACTCTGGATTTATTCTTTCCTATTCTAACGATCCTATAGGGCCCATTTCATTTGGGCTCTAGCTTGCCTAGAAATAATTCACGTCATGCGTTATAATACAGAACAAGCAGTCCTTTCTTGAAGGTGTATTTCTTGGCTTTGAGGTCGTGTAACTGCTTCATTCGGTGCTTCGCCACTTCTTGGTGCAATAAGCTCTATAGCTTAAGCTCATCTAAATGTGCCAGTGTCATCAAGCGCTCAAAAAGTGCGTCTTCATCACTTAAAGAATGATTGATGGCAAACCAAATAGTCGGCAGCTCAATCTCTAAAGGCAAGACACACTCCTCCCCATATACTAACTTGAACGGGGTATGGCCAGTGGCTCATTTGAAGGTCGTATTATAGGCCCACACTGCTACATATAACTTTTTATCCCAATCCCATTTCTTTTCCGACACAATTTTGGACAGGATGCCCACAAGCTGCTTGTTGGTGCTTTCAACTTGCCCATTGGCTTGCGGGTTATATGGGGTTGTCTTGTTATGCTTGATTTGCCAAGTTTCTGTCAAACCTTTGATCACCTTATTCAAGAAATGGGTTCCGCGGTCCGACACTAATTCTTTCGGCGGACCAAAACGGCATATTATCTGCTCTAAAAGGAAACTAGCAGTTTCTTTAGCATCATCTTTCCTTGTTGCACGTGCTTCTGACCACTTTGTGAAGTAGTCAGTTGCTACAATGATGTACCTCTTTTGCATGGTCGACGACGGAGTAATAGGACCCACAAAGTCTATTCCCCACTTCTCAAATGGAAGTATCGCCATAATAGGGGTAAGTGGTCGTTTCCTATTCTCTCGACTATCATGTCGTTGACAAATATCGCATCTCTTAACATACGCAAACGCATCCTGGAAGATGGCATGCCACCAATAACCTGCTCTTAAAGCCTTTTGGGCTGTAAGCCGTCCAGCAAAATGGCCGCCACAAGCAGAATCATGACACTCTTCCAAAATGAATGGCACCTCATCAGGTATTACACATCGGCGATAGATGTCATCAACCCCTTGCCGATATAATGTACTTGCGATCAAGGCAAACTTTAACGCTTGCTGCTTAATTTTCCTTCTCTCAGCTTTAGATAATTCAGATCCCGCCTCTCCCGTCGATAAATAATGCGTTATTGCAGCGTAACAAGAGGGAATAGATGCCGTATCTATTTTAAATAACAACTCCATGTCACTACCTTCAGCCACAGATTCTTTCGGCTCCCCAAAGTCCACAAGACATTCCACGATGCCTTGCAACCTTGGTGGCTTACTTCTGATTTCATAATCAAATTCTTGCAAAGTGATTAACCACTTCGCTAAACGATCAGGCGGCTGTAGCTTATTCATCAATAATCGAAGTCCTTTCGCCTTCGTATAAAGCACGACTTTCTCATAGAGAATATAATGCATGAATTTCTTGGTCCCAAAGACCATTGCTAGACACAACTTCTCCATGTAGGTATAATTGATTTCGGATACCCCCAGCTTCCGGCTAGCAAAAGCAATCAGGTGGTACCACTTCTCTTCCCAAATTTGGGCTAAACAGCGCTGATACTATACATGGTGGCTGCTGAAAATATATAGAACACCTCACCTCTTTTAGGTACTTTTAAAACAGGCGCTCTTGCTAGCTCTTGTTTCACATCCTCGAATGCTACCTTACAAGGGTCACCCCATTCAAACAAACAACTAAAGGACAATAAATTTGTAAGTGGCAACGTTCTTTCTGCCAAGGCGTTTATGAATCTACGGTAATAACCAACCGAAGACAGAAAGCTATGAACTTCTTTCGGAGTGCGTGGTGGACCCATGGCAACTATAACTTTGACATTCTCGGGGTCTGTCGCAATTCCTACCGAACTGACCACATGACCCAGCAATAGCCCATAAGGTACTCCAAAAACACACTTCCGTGGGTTTAAGGCGATGCAAAATTGTCTACAACGCTCAAAGTATTTTCTTAAAATGATCAACTACCTTCCTCTCACGGTGGCAGCCCCTAAGTCATCAATAAACACCTTCGACTCTTCAGGGGATATGTCACCGAATGTCTTATCTACTGTTCGTTGCCACGAACCAGCGCATTGCATAAACCAAAGGCCATCACATGGTACGCAAAAGTACCAAATACAGTAATAAAAGTTGTTTTCAACTTGTCCTCTTCTGCAATTGCCATCTGGTTATATCCTGCAAAGCAATCCATAAACGAATATATCTCCCTACCCGCTAATTGATCCAAAATCTAGTCAATAAATGGCAACGGGTAATAGTCCTTAACTGTCTGCTTATTTAGCTCCCTAAAGTCTACACATAATCGGATTTGATTATTCTTATTCTTTCTGATCACAACTGGCGAACACCATTCCGTGTGTTGCACAGGAAAAATCAACCCGCTTTTCGAAGCTTCTGTAACTCTTCAAATAGCCCGTCCCTTAGTTCGAAAGGCATAGGCCTTACTTTCTGTCGTACAGGACGAGTGCCCTCTTTCAACGGGATTGTATGAACAGCAAGACTAGGAGGAATGCCTCTCAGCTCATCATAACTCCAAGCAAAGATATCACAGAATTCCTGGATCAAGGCCACATAGTCCTCCCTTTCTGCTATGCTAAGCATAGAACCTAATTTGATTGGCCGTGAATCATCAGGCGTACCAAGGTCTAGCTCGATAACATCTGCATCTCTTGTACGATCTTGGCCCTCTATCGACTCGTTCAAAGTAATCTGATAGATGTATTCCGTGGTGGATCCCCCTTTGGACTCATCACTCGATGATGTCTCACTGGCAGATAAATCCTCTAATGTCTCAAATTCTGTAGAAGATAGAGGAGCTCTCTCACTCTGCGGGGACTCAGGATAAGCATCAACCACCACACGTTGGGCACCTCTGCCGAATATTAGTCGATCGGTGGGTATATCTACTTGGCAGTCCGCTTGCAAGATCCAAGGTCGTCCGAGTAATACTTGGTAACTTGGACGGCCTGCAAAACGAATCACCCTAAAGTCCAACAGGCATTCCACATTTGCAACAGTGACATGGACCTTAGTAATGCAGCCTTTCGGCTGTCTCAAACTATCATCTGCCATTCTGAGAATTGTGGAGGTATCTTTCTGGATCGCAAGACCCAACCTTTCCATCAGTTCAGAACTCATAATGTTAACAAATGATCCCGTGTCGACAATGGCATAATCTACTAATATCCCATCGACATAGGCTGCAACCCTTGGGCAATGCTTCTCAAAATGCTCAAACCAGTCATCACCAACTCGCGCAATACCCAAAGGTTCTACGATATATCTGGTACATAGGATCTTTCTAAATTCCTTGCGTACTCCTGGGGAAAGCTTAATAAGCTGTAAAAGATTCACATCCGGCTTGACTTCGCAAAGAGAGCTCGCCAAATCGAATTCATGATAGTTCGATAGAGTTCGCTTTTCACGCCAAACCATTCGCTCTTTAGGTCGCTGAACCGGCTTTATTGCCTATTTCTTAACTTTCACCTTCTTCTTTGGTGGTTCCTTATCGGCTTTACTTTCTATGGGTTTCAAAGGTCCCCCTTCCATGGCAGGATCCAAAACTTGAGTTCCTTTGTCGCCTTGTTTAGGGTTTCCATCGACAGGCTTATCCTTGTCGGCCTCTCTACCCTTTTGACCTCTTGTAAGAACAGCTCGCAGATTAGAGGTTTCAGCATCGTTAACACGTACAGCCTCAATCAAACTAACCCCACTACCACTAGGTAGCTCCTCCACTGTAGTCTTTGGTTGTTGAAGTATTTGTTTAGGCCCGTCTTCTCGCTGGGAATCATTTCCTTGGGCACGATGATTAACAGGCCCTGGTTGCCGATTATCTCGCTGGAGGGAACTGATCTTACTCCAGCAAGTAGCTACTAAATGGCCGGATTTTCCACAAATGTCGCACTTAACATTTGGGCAATTTCTTGGATGATGCTGCCCACCACACCATTTGCAACTAAACCTCGAAGGTGCACCCTCATCTGGGTATCTACTTCCTATCAAATTTTGTTGTTTTTTAAGGAAGTTGATATCAACGGCTATTTGTCGATACTGCTCCGTAATCATGTCGGTATAATGCTTCATCATGTCCTTAACCTCGCCAAGAACATTGGAAGCACTCGACTCATAGCCTTGGTCATTACCGTGTCCTCCCATTGGCCTAACAATTCGATTAGGCACTGGTTGTTGAGCCATAGGCATGGTATTAGAATTGACTGCCTGGCCTCCACCATTTGGAGCCATTTGACTGCCCGTAGGCATCGACATGCTAGGGGGAGTTGGTAATAAAGGGACATTCTACATCATGTTCCCTCTGCCATTAGGGTTAGCCATCGCTATCCCTTGGCCACTACTGCCATTGGCCATCGCCACATTGTTTCCCAATACTAAACCCATAATCGAATTACCTCGAGAAGCATAGGTTGCTTGTAGTCGGGATTCCACCTCTTGTGCTCGTGTAATGGCAGTATCTATATCCCCCAAGGGGGCACTACTCAACTGCAATTGGATATTAAAGTCCAAACCATGTAGGAAATATTGCAACTGGGCAGCTGCGGGGATAGGAATAGAGGTGTCCAACTTACGGAAAACCTCTTTTATTTTCTTCGCGTAAGCACGAATATCCTCGTGTGGTTCTTGGTGGGTCACATTGAGTACACGTAACCAATATTGTCCACCCCTTTCAGGGGCAAACTCCCTTTGAAAAGCTCCATAAAATGAATCAATATTCAATATGGTTCCGGCTTCTAAACCATGATACCATATAGCGGCTCTTCCCTTGAGAGTCATGTTGAAGAACATAATTAAATGTCCTTCTTCTTGAATGCGACAGTTAAACATCAGCTTTTGAAACTCCCTAATGTGGAGTTCCGCATCTTCCTCAACTAACCCATTAAAAATGGGTAGCGGGTAACCTAGAGCCGGCAAATCTGTCGTTCTTGCTGGAATTGCAATAGGCTGCGCCATCACGAGGATTGGATTTGTACTAGGAATAGGGGACGGTGGGGTTACACCTCTCGCACTTGATGTAGACTGGCTTATGGCACTAAGGGGAGCACTAGAGCTTCCACCTTCTCCTAACTTACTGCTTGTGGCCCCAAGACCACTAGATCCACTCCCTCGTAAGGGTTCAGAACCGCTACGCTTAGGGGAATATCTCCTAAAAATTTCAGCACCTCGCCTAGCTCTTTCGTCTCTCTCTTGTTTTTGGATTTTTGCTAGACGATGCTTATCGATAAATAACGGATCAATCTCGGTATCCTTTGGCATAAACTGCTAGTTGGTCCCTAGACAACCAGGATTTGAGGACCGCCACTTTTAAGCGTCTCCCAGCAGACAAACCACTGATGGAACCTAGAACGGGCCGGCACTGGCTCGTGCACTAGCCGCGGACCTCTATCTCACGCTCTCAACAATCCCCCGGCCTCGCGGCCAGGAGCGTTGATAACACATACATTGCCTTCCTAAATGTCTTGCGTATGTATTACGTCGTTTGTATCCCACTCTTCTCTCACCCACCACTCCTCAGAGGGAGTCCCTTACATGTTGCCTAATGGCACGAAACACAGACATAGGGGGTCCTCCAATGGCTGAGTGCCGCCACCCCTCTGCGACTCTCCTACACCTTGGGGATTGGCCCCTCGATGCGTCGCTCAACATATAAACATGTCGCACAAAATCCACTCAAGGTACCATATAATTGTATACAGGAATGTACCATTGTCCTTACTTCTCTTTCCCCTAGACCCCACGACTAGCCTATGGCTTAGGGTGTCCTGTCTCTCCCTCAACGTGGGTCAAGGTCCTAATGAAAGCAATTACTGTGCATCCAAGATTTTTGATACCTTTAAATATTTCCATGATTTATGCATATTGTGGATGCTAAGTGCTCAAAAAATTATGAAATCAATATTGTGCGCATGTGGAAAACGTCATTTTAATGGTTTTCAACTACCGTTCCTATGCGGCGTTGCACACCTAGCACCGAGGAAACCCTCATGCTACTAGGCCCTTATTTTATAATTATTCACCAACCTATATGGAATGCAAACAAAAACAGCAGTCTTTTCATCATTTTACTCCACATTTAGACACATTTTAACCACTCTACCCTCCCATCGATCAAATGTTGCATTGTGGTATAGATTTATAGGGCATTTTGCCATCATTTTATGTGTAAAAAGCGGGAAAAACACACTAGAACAAGAAGGTGGGGATGAACTGAGGCAAATCCTCATGCTTTAGTCCCCACAAACATTGTTCTTAATTTTCATTAATTTTTCGCACCCAAAATGCAATTTTCCCCTATTTTTTATGGTTTTTCTCTAGTTTCCTTGTATTTTCCCTTATTTTCTGCATTACTTAATTACTGAAAATTCAAAATAGGTTATGGGTTGTGGCCCTTAGTTCCTTCTTGCAGCAAAAATGAAAATTTAGTTGGTGTTCCTATTCATTCTTCCATTTTTATGCCCAAAAACATCATTTTCCCTTGCTTTTCCATATTTTACGGGTTTTAGTGTATTATTTTGAGTCACAAGATGCATGTTTTTCTGATTTTCTGATTATGATCAACAAGTACTCATGGAAAACATCAACATAAACAATTTTTAGCCCACATGAACAACATTTTATAAATCAAAAGCCATAAAATCTCAAATTTCCTTTGAAAAAATTGAATTACCGCTTATTTGCGTGTTTCGGGTTTCATGTCCATGGCTGCAAATCTGAAAATCAGCAGCACTTCATACTCATGACGATCACAAGTCACCATTTCCAGCCCGTGGAGCAATCCGATCCAAGCCTCCATCATTCCTTCTTCTTCCTTTCTCTTCCCACATGAACTTACCTTTAGAGAAGAGAGGGGGAGGAGAGAGAAAGATTAATTTTCTCTCTCCCTCTACAGGCTGCCATTGACTGCGTAAACCGGAGCGATGCGGAGCGGAGATCGAGTGTAGTGGCCTGGAGTGCTTGGCTTCATGGCTTGCTTGCAAGCTCTCATCTTGATTTGTGGAGGGGGGGGGGGGGGGGGGGTTGCGTTTTTTTCGGCGGCCTGCAACAGCTGCCGCCCCCCTCCATCACGATTTTTCAAGGGGGGGTGCCCCTTCACAAAGGCACCCCCTCATTTCTCAAATTTTTGGGCACCTCCCTAGCCATTTGGCCTTTTCCCCGCCTCTCACGCATATGGTGTCCAAATCACAATCTGAAAATTTCTGTGAGCTCATCTCGGCATTCCACACTGATTGATAGCTCCACTGACTACCATAGGCGTATGGAAAATTTACTAAAAATCCGCAAGTGTTGCCCGAGTGTCCTTAGAGCACTTTGACGCTTAAAATCGTCCTAGGTCGAGCCGCCGCCTTTGACATTGAATATTTTTCCCTTGATATTCATAAATTTTAGCTATTTTTAAGCAATTTCTAGCCCCAAAATTCCACTCTCAAATAGTTTTTGATAGTTTGGAATAGTTTTAGTATGAGTTATGAGGATTTGATGTTTTCTGATGACCTTCTGTAACCCTTTGTAAACCTTCTATAGAGCCTTTGTATCTGCTCTGTCTCTGTTCTGTATCTGCTCTGTTCCTATTCTGTTCTGTTCTGTTCTGTAGATCTTTTGTAAGTATTCTGTAGAATGTATGTGTGACTTTGGAAAAGTTTTATAACTTTTGAAAAGGATGAATCTAAGTTCAAAAGAGCTAAAACAAATGGAAGAAGCAGTTGCTGTTGAAGACTGAAGAGAAGACTGGAGTGACAGTGACAGTAGTGAGCTATGAAGAGACATTGTAGTGGCTTTGGTGCCTCTTCGCATCACACATACCTCTTGGGAGGTGCATCCACGATCTAAGAAGGATTATTGAGAGTCATTATTGAGTATTGTAGTGAGGAGATGATGTACTATTGAGAGAAAGAGAGAGAGAAAGCCAAAGATAGTCAATTCTATCAAAACAGTGTATCTATATATGAGAGATTGAGAAAGAAAACTATGAAGACATTGAAGATGAATACTATGTGATTGATTTCCATTCAAAAATGGTGTATTCTTTTATGTTCATTGTTCTATTGAAGGATTCTATGAAGATGTTGAAGATTATGGTTGATTCTATCAAATCCATGGGAGATATCTACTATGATACTGCGTGAAGAATTGTTGTTTTCTTTGTTTTGATCATCAAAAGAATGAAATAAAAGCTTGTTGATATTACAAGATAGATTTTCTTGCAGTAGAATCCCTTTTTCCTTGGTGTCTTTCTTGGGGCTCCAAGAATCTATGGAAGACTATTTCATTGTTGCACTGACTGCATCATCAAATCAAGTAGTGATTGCGAAACTAAAACTCACAAGAGACGCCTAGTCTTTGGTGGAAACAGTGGTGCAAGGACCAAAGAACGTCTAAAATCGCTATCACTTGGGACAAGATTAAGGACGATGTGCGTGGGAGATATCTTCCACCCACATATCAAGCCTAGAATATGAATGAATTCTTCAACTTAAAGCAGTTATGCCTAAGCCTAGAAGCTTACTACTCCAAATTTGTAACACTTCTAAAATATGCACCTACGATGGATGTTTCACAACAAGTATCCAAATTTTGTAATGGTCTAAATCTACCCTAAATATATGCCTTGAGTCAATGAGACCATCAAATTTATAGGATGTATTAATTCGAGCAGCCCCAATAGTTCAGGAGATGGAATAAAGGCCAAGAAATGCAAAAATTTGGAACAGAGATCATCAGAATAAGGGCAACTTCCAAGGATAAGCAAAAAGAGACCAAGGGCAATATCAACCAAATAAGACAAAGAGAGCTAGTTCAAATGCAGTGGGAAACTTTATACCCATAGGAAAAGGCAACAATACTCCAAGGTGCTTCTATTGCAAGGATGTTAACCCCAACATGAAGAAAGCAAAAGGAAATAAAAAAGATGCAGGGCAAAGGCGGAAAAAAGGTAGCTCGACTGAAGAAAGAAGAGGAGAAAAGGCCAAAAGCACAAGGGCAACCTAAAAAGTCCAAGGCAAATGCAAAAGGGGAAAGGTGCATTTTAAAATACAAAGGCGCACCCTGAAATCTTGTAAAAGAGGGCCAAGTGGTGGAAAATCTGGAAAGCTAAAACAGAAGACAAAGACAAAGACCAAGGCAAAGAGAAATGGAAGACAAAGGCGCGCAAGTCAGAACTTTTGTAAAAGAGCGCAAGCGCATCATGGTTTAATTCAAGGAGCACCGGGCTCTCACCCATGCAATTTGTAAATGTAGACGGGCGATGGAAAGGAAGCTAGGAAGATAGAAAGACAATGGGAAAAAGGGTTTAGACTATGGTTGGCCATGTAAAAAAGGAGATGACTGCCCAAAAGGGATTTAGGGTTTTGTATATAAAGTTGAAAAGTGAATGAGAAGCTCATTCTTGTGTGTGGCAAAAAGTGGCTCTCCTCTTCTTCTTCTCCTCCTTGTTCTTGCTTGCTTGAGCTTGTGCTTGAGAGAGGGAGTGTGAGAGTGTGAGGGTGAGGGACCGAGGAGGAGAAGCTCTCCATCTTCTCTCTTCTTCTCTTCTCTTCTTTTCTTTTCTCTTCTCTTGCTCGCGGCTATGGAGCTTGGAGCGTGGAGCTTGAGGATGGAGCTTGCTTGAAGCTTGCACTTGGATCATGGAGCAATCGGAGTGCGTGGGTGAGGAGGTAACTTGAACGGCATGGAGGTAAGCTCACTACACCCGTAGATATGGATGGTGCATTGGCTATGTGAGAGGTAGCCATTAGTGCTCGGCTTGGAACGCTTGAAACAATAAGCGGTCCATGGATCTTGGCGGTTGAGCGAAAGCTCCCACATTTTGGTTCCGTCGCCGGGACCAACCAATTCAAGTCTTGAGCGCTTGCGCGCTTCGAATCGAGCGTCAAAGTAAGGGTTTTCCCCCGAACCAATGCTTGAGATAGGTTGGAAGTGAGGGGGTCGAAGATGGTATTCGATCTCCTTGGGAAGTAGGTTTTTTGCTTTTTGAGATTTATGTTGTGAGATGGAGTAAGGTAGGTATTTACTTTGTGATTTGGATGCATTAGAGTAGGAGAAAACAAAGAAAAACAAAGAAAATAAGCATTAGGGTTACTGTTGCAAAACAGGGCAAAAACAGGGCAAGAATCGTGCAAAAGTGGTAAAAAACTCGCTTGTGATGGCTAAAGTCAGCAAGTGAGTTATTGGGGGTGCCAATACCATACCCGGAAAGGGGTATAAGGGCCAAAAGTGGCAAGAAAGGCCACATTGTGCATTGCAAGGTTTCAGGAGAGCAGGAGAGAAGAGGAAAGCTTGGTGAGGGAATCCGCTTCAATCTTGGCATTAGAGCAATCTTTGGCCAGCCCAGGTAATTCTACACCTTCCCCTACAGTAGTAGGACCAATTTGGAGCTGCTCAACAAGGGGGAAGGCCTCCAGTGCCCGGCACGACGAATTTGATGAGAGTCGGCGAAAAGACGCATGGCGCCCGGCGCGTTCGAGTAACGACGACTCTGGTCGGATGCCTAGACTCGGCCCTTAGACCGCTCGACTCGACCCACTCCACCACTACCACTCGAATGCCCACACTCGGGCCGCCTGAATCAAGCACTCGGCCACCCGACTCTGCCTCGGCCCACTCGGCCACCTGACCTAGCCTCAGCCTACTCAGCCACTTGGCGAATTATTCATTCAAATAGTCACACATGACCTGTACCACTCGTTCGGCCCTCAGACGTGCCGAATCGGGTACTCGAACCCTGCAACTTGGACTAGTTGGGCCGAGTATGCAGTTTGACCAAATTTTCAGGAAACTTTACCTAACCCTGCCAACACTCAGCAGCGCGAGCTATCGGAAGCCCTTAGGACACTCAGAACTTGATTCTAGCACATAGAATAGGCAAAATCATAGGGTGCAGCCGCTTAGTAGCTAGAGGTGGGCAGTTGCGAGACCAGGGATTTAGATGCAACCCGCTAAGTGGAAAAGCCTGATTAGACCCAAAGAAGAACGAGGCGATGAATTAGGAAAAATCTGAACCCCGAAATTGACCCCACAGGCTACATAGGGCGAAAGGCGCATCGTAGATCCACCACTGGGCCGAAACTTCGAGCAAGTGGTTCAAGATTTGGCAGAACGATCCTCCAAGCTGTGCATGGTGCTTACCGTAATGACCCTACGGGTCGGGGAGGGGACCGCCTCCTGGACCCTTGCAAAGGGGCCCTGTCCCCTTTGCGCCCTCCCCAAGTAGGATGGAGAGAAAACGCGCACTGTGATAGGCCCTCCAACTTAGATCCTCAGGCAGTAATGGCCCTACGTGAGCATGGAGGCTCCCTTGAAAAGGAGCAACCAAAATTCCGCACCCGAATAGAGGCAAACAAAGACCCTATAACCTTAACATGCCAATCTAGCCATCAAGGGCAAAAAGGCCACACTACAAGGACACATGTACATTGTGTACGTCTAGTCAAAGCAAAATGCAACATCACCAAGCTACCAATGCAGAGATGATTAGACATGACAGTCCTGACGATAGATGTACCCTGAGCAGCGCCGCATAGACAACTCAAGATCTCCGTGGAGAATCCACGTTTGACTGTGCAGCTAGGGACTCAAGGGCATGTATCAGAAGGCTGGAAACTGTAAACCAAGACCCGAACGATGAAGACATAGTACCACCTGCTTATCTTAGGGTCAAACTCACCGCAAAAAGAGAGTATAGTGTTGATGCTCTCATTAATGAAGGAGCAGATTTCAATATCTTGACTTATGAAGCATGGACCCTACTAGGTCAACCAGAGCTCCAACCTACTGATGCAACTCTTAAGCCTCACGGGGAAAACCCATAAGCACTTCTAGGGAAGTGCAGAATCCTTGTAACTATTGAAACAGAAAGCTTGCCAGTCCTGTTCTATGTTCCTCCAAATAGCAAGAATTATGGAAAGGAAATCCTCCTAGGAAGGCCCTTCAAAAAGGCAACGAAGTGTGAAGCCAACTATATAGCACAGAGGATACACCTAGCACTACCAGGTGTGAGGATAATCGTGACTTTTAGCAAGGGCGACCTCGCCAAACCTCGAGGGAAGGGCAAGGAGCATTCTGACATACCAAGCAATCCTAGTAATGAGAGCAGGGAGCTGTTGAAAAAGTTGATACAAGCGCAAGTTGAACAGAGAGAACCAGTAGTGAGGCCATACTTGAAACAAAGAGGGTAGGAGATAAGCCCAAGGATGGGGCTTGGACTTACAAATATCGTAGAAGATCACGAAAGAAGCCCGAGCCTTATAGTCGAAGGCATCCATGGAGAGCACACACGATGCCACGATGGATATCCAAGGCGTTGCTTCGTGCTCAAGGGTACTATGCAAGCACCCGATGGAATTGGGTACCGAAACCTCCTGCTTAACCACCTCGGTCTGGAGCCCAAATTAGGTTTAAAAAAATGAGACATGGGAGGATCCCTAAACCAGAATCCGAGTCTCGGACCAAAAATATTGGAGTGATTGCGCCCCTCATGATTGAAATCAAGAAACCAAACATGACCATCAAATACTAGATCCTTAGCCTAGCATGCCTAACAAGTAGATATCAGAGGGATTCGTCGAATGTGCACGAGGTTCACTAGTGGCCAAGGAGCCTTTGACTTCCCAAGGGAACAAGGAGCACCACAGGCACAATGTCACTCATGATAGGGCTGATTGCTCGACAAAGCTAACGACGGAATCCCCCAATAATCACAAGAAAATCATTCAGTCAGTGCCAAGTCTGCTTAAGAGTCCTAGGTCCCCTACGTCCTCTCTTCCCAAACGGACCCCGGAGGCACAACGACAGCTGTCAATGGCAAGGGCTCACTCCCAACCTCTGTCTCCACTAAAGCTTTCAAATACCCAAGAGGGGAAACATGACACTAGCTGTAGCTCTCAGCCCAAGGATACTCCCGTGCGACCCAATGTGACTAGATCAACTTAGGATCGATCCACACAGGTGAGTGTTCAGAGGACAACAAAAGACACGACCACGTCCAATCGCCCCAAGGACTCCACACTGCGATCCACCAAGAGTGACCAATCCACTGGACTAAATGCCACTTCTCCCGGCTAGGGATCACAGCAGTCACAGCCCTCGGCTGTGACCACACCCCTTGCGGAACGTGTCCCTAACACTTCATCTGAGGAGGAGGTGCCGCAACCAGTAGCCTTGACAACTCCCATCCGTCCCAAGCACCTGAAGCCTAGGCTCTAGGAGAAACCCCTCAAAGGTGTGGCCAAGGAAATGACGCACCAAACCACTCAACCTAGCAAGGCTATTCAGCGGTCCGCAGCTATGTTCCATGAGGACACACTAGAGAAAGGAAATGCCAACGCCCAACCAGGCACAACAACGATTGACCTAGTCCAAGGTCCTGAACCATTGAGAGATATGCCCTCACTGACCAAGAGAAAGAGGAGAAATAGCGCAAACAACAGTAGCTACAGGTGGTCGTGGACCCCAAGAGCGTTAAAACCAAGAGGGCTGGAGAGCTAGGAAATAAAGCATCATGTCCATCCACCACTGAACCCATTGATGTCCCTCGTACTAGCGGTGAAACCTCAGACACATCCGTGTGCTTTGAAAAGTTAAAGCAGCCGTTGCCATCAACAGTTGCTTCCAACGCTCAATCCACCGACAATAGAACTTTCATTGACCAATCAAGAGTGGAGATAACGCTGCCACAACAGGGCGATAAATTCATACCAGTCACGTCCAAAGAGAACCATGACGCAATGACGAAGCCTCAAGAGAACCATGGAAATCCCAAGTGCATGAGCACTCCTAGCTTTGATCGATCTTGCTCTTCTAGGCCTGAGCCCCCAGCTATGCTAAAGCCCAGGCAAACTCCTAGAGCCTTGTGTGAGATGGCAACCGAGCAAGCCCTCGTCGAACATAGAGGTGTCTCAAAATGCCTAACTGAGTTGGATGCCAAGCTCAAGGTGTTCGCATGTGTCTATGTCCTGGTAGACATGCACGCATTCCCTAAAGATCAGCTTGGAGACTACTTGCCCTTCCCTTTATCTTGGGAAGAGCATGAACACCTTGATGAGCTATAGCAGGCTCCTACACGAACGCTTGGTACTCATCTTGGGCGAGGAAGCTGATGAACTGCACTTAACTGTCACATTTAATGAGGCACTCTGCCAACCGAATCTCGTAGATATAGAGCAACTAAAGCGATTGTCAACAGGTCGAAGTCAATTTGAGCAGTGTTGGTGTGAAAGACGCGTTGCAATGGCCAAACTAGGGGCTCAGATAATGACAGTCTTTGAGGAGCGATTGGCCAAATGGCGATCCCAAAGAGACCCAACCTATGTGGCACCAACTTCCCTTCGAGTGCTAACTGCCATTCGGGGCAAGGACTTGGCTGGAACCAAGCCAAGAAAACCCTCTGCTTGATAAGGTTCTCACTGAGGAGGAGTTACATGTTGCCAGTAGACTCGGCCTATCAAAAATTAGATCCTCAGCCTACCGTGCTTAGCAAGCAGATATCGGAGGTAACTGTCGAGCGTGCATGAGGTCCACTAGTGGCCAAGGAGCCTTTGACTTCCCAAGAGGATAATGAGCACCATAGGCACAACATCGCTCATGATGAGGCTGATTGCTCAACAAAGCTAATGACAAAATCATCTAACAACCACAAGCAACCCATTCAGCCAGTGCCAAGTCCACCTAAGAGTCCTAGATCTCCTACATCCTCTTTTTCCAAACGTACACAGGAAGCACAACAGCAGTCATCAATGGCGGCTGCTCACTCCCAATCTCTATCTCCATCAAAGCTTCCAAATATCCAAGAGGGGATACATGACACTAGCCATAGCTCTCAACCCAAGGATATGCCTGTACAACTCAATGTGATCAGATCAGCTCATGCTCGATCTACACAGATGAATTCTCAAAGGGCAACAAAAGACATGACCACTTCCGATCTCCCTAAGGACTGGAGACCGCAATCCACCAATAGTAGCAGGTCCACCGAACTAGCTGCTAGTACTTCAAATTAGGGATCACAACAGTCACAGCCCTTGGCCGTGACAATGCCCCTTGCGGAACGTATCCTTAGTAGTTCACCTACGGAGGAGGCACCGCAACCAGTATCCTTGACAACTCCAGCCCTTCCAAAGCACCTAAAGCCTAGGGTTGAGGAGAAACCCCTCAAAGAGGTGGCCAAGGAGATGGTGCACCGAACCACTCAACCTAGCAAGGCCATTCAGTAGGCCACGGCTATGTCCCATGAGGACACACAAGAGAAAGGAAATGCTAAGGTCCAACCAAGCACAACAATGGTTGACCTAGTCCAGGATCCTGAGTCGTTGAGAGATGCACCTTCACTAACTAGAAAAAGAGGAGGAAATAGCGAAAACAACAACAGTTTTGCAGGTGATTGAGGACCCCAAGAACATTGAGACGAAAAGCGTTGGAGAGTTGATGAAGAAAGCATCGAGTCCACCCACCAATGAACCCATTAACGCCTCCCCTAACTGCGGTGAAACCTCAAACACATCCGTGTGCTTTGAAAAATCAAGCAGTCGTTACCATCAATGGCTGCTTGCAACACTCAATCCATCGACAATAGAACTTGCATTGACCAGTCAAGAGTGGATATAACACTATCACAACAGGGTGACAAACCTATACCAGTCACATCCAGGGAAAACCATGACATAATAACGAAGTCTCAGAAGAAACATGGAAACCCCAAGAGTGTCAAATAGCCTAACGTTGACCGATCCTGCTCATCTAGGCCTGAGTCTCCCAGCTATGCTAAAGCCCAGGCAAACCCCTAGAACCTTGCATGAGATAGCAACCGAGCAAGCCCTCATTGAACATAGAAGTGTCACCGAATGCTTAACTGAGTTGGATGCCAAGCTCAAGGTGTTCGCACGTATCTATGTCCTGGGCAGACATGCGCACATTCCCTAAAGAGCAGCTCGGAGAGTACTTGCCATTTCCCTTATCTTGGGAGGAGCAAGAACATCTTGACGAGCACTATAACAGGCTCCTGTATGAACGCATGCCACTCATCTCGGGCGAGGAAGCCGACGAACTGCACTTAACTGTCACATTCAATGATATGCTCTGCCAACCAAATCTCTTAGAGATAGAGTAACTAAAGTGACTGTCAGAGGGCCGAAGTCAGTTTGAACAGTGTTGATGTGAAAACCGCGTTGCAATGGCCGAACTAGGAGCTTAGATCATGACAGTCTTTGAGGAGCGATTGGCCAAGTGGCGGTCTCAAAGAGACCCCACCTATGTGGCACCAACCTCCCTTCGAGTGGTGATGACTGCCATTCGGGGTACAGACCTAGCTGAACCTAGCCAAGAGGACTCGTTGTTCAATAAGTTCCTCACTGAGGAGGATCTACATGATGCCAATAGACTCGGACAAGGTTCCATGCTACTCGATGTCGCAAAATATTTATCGGTATTGAGTAAGCTGCCACGAGTACTTGATGCGTGCGCCACGCTCCAGTACAATCCGGAGTTCTATAGCTGGTTTTTATCCTCATAAAGTGACTTGGATCCATGGATATATGTATATAAATAAACAATAACTTTTGTCACCCTGTATAGACACTGTCAACACACACAAGCAATAATAGTCAAGCGCAGACAAAAGAGTTGGGGCCAATAGGCTAGGCTCGTCCAGTCCCCCTCTCACATGACCATTTCCACCTCTGGGCAAAGGATATCCACCCCGCATTGCCACCGTGGAAAGCCCTGACCAACGTCTCTGATGATGCAAGCAGGGTGCAGTCTCTTTCTATATACCTTTCCCTTTCTAGTCCATCCTTCCGAGGATGAGCCCTGCCCAAATCCATGACCACCAATAGATGTAACTCGGCATGAGCCAAGATCTGCTAATGGCAGGAGGCTAAGTCAACATCATCACGGTGGCCACCCTGCTACAACGAGCACAGCATGTCCCACTTCGCCTCTTCTAGTCATATGCATTTGATAACCCACACGATGATTCAGCTCATGCAAATGGTCTTATTCCGTATCAAGGCCTAACCCTTGGGTTGCATATTGCAGGTCCCCTACAAGAAAAACATGGAAAACCTAGGGCAGCTGGCTTGCAGAGATGCTCTCCACGAACGTCGGGAACATGCGGCACATGCCCCTCCACCGGTGCGCTATGTGCCCACCCTCAAAAGGTATGTGAAG